>NC_073227.2:176877840-177182272 GCF_029281585.2 Gorilla gorilla gorilla | reverse complement strand
TGATGATTTTGAAAATAAGACAAGACTATACATTTCTGTGCTAAATTGAGAAATACACTAAAAAAAAAAAAGAAGAGAAAGAAAGCTGCTCTCACCACCCCACATTTGCCTTAAAATATCTCTGTCTGTTCATTCCTTCTCTATTCCTTCGCTCCTGCTGAAGAAAATGGGATCTTTCTACTTACCAAAGATATTCATTTAACCTGAATCTCCAAATCCCATTTCCTTCTACCTTCTTTCAGAATACTGTTCCAAAATAAGCATCCTTTTTTCTTTGTACTTCAACTCTCCTTTTCTCCTTGTTCCTTCCTTGTGAATTAGAAACAATCTCAAGTCTCTCCTTCTCACTATCTTGATTAAATTGTACTACCACTAAACCTGCTGACATTTCCAAAAAACACACTTGCTTGTTTATTTCCTTTTTGTTTTTAAGGATCTCAAGTGCTCAGAATTGAAGTTCTAGTGTAGATTTTTTTTCTTTTTTTAACTTTTATTTTAGGTTCAGGAATACATGTATAGGTTTGTTACACAGGTAAACTCATGGGGGTTGTTGTACAGATTATTTAGTCACCCACGTACTAATCCTAGTACCTAACAGTTGTTTTTTTCTGTTCCTCTCCCTCCTCCCACCCTCCATCTTCAAGTAGGCCCCAGTATCTGTTGTTCCTCTCTGTGTCCATGTGTTCTCATCATTTGGCTCCCACTTAGAAGTGAGAACACACGGTATTTGTTTTTCTGTTCTTGCATTAGTTTGTTTAGGATAATGGCCTCCAGCTCCATCCATGTTCCAGCAAAGGACATTAACTTATTCTTTTAATGGCTGCATAGTATTCCATGGTGTTTATGTACCACATTTTCTTTATCCAGTCTACCATCAATGGGCATTTAAATTGATTCTATGACTTTGATATTGTGAATAGTGCTACAATGAACATACACAAGCGTGTGTATTTATGGTAGAATAATTTATATCACTTTGGGTATATACCAAGTAATGGGATTGCTGGGTTGAATGACAGTTCTGTTTTTAGCTCTTTGAGGAACTGCCTCACTGCTTTCCACAGTGGTTGAACTAACTTACACTTCCACCAACCGTATATAAGTGTTCCTCTTCTTCACAACCTTACAAGCATCTGTTATTTTTTGACTTTTTAGTAATAGCCACTCTGGTTTGAGATGGTATCTCATGTTGGTTTTGATTTGCATTTCTCTATTGATCTGTGATATGGAGTTTTTTTCCATATCCTTGTTGGCTACATGTACATCTTTTTAAGAGTGTCTATTCATGCCCTTTATCCACTTTTTAATGGGTTTTTTTTTCTTATAAACTTGTTTAAGTTCTTTATAGAGGCTAGATATTAGACCTTTGTCTGCATAATTTGCAAAATTTTTCTCCCATTCTGTAGGTTGTCTGTTTACTCTGTTGATGGTTTATTTTGCTCTGTAGAAGCTCTTTAGTTTAATTAGACACCATTTGTCAATTTTTGCTTTTGATGCAATTACTTTGGGCATTTTCATAATGAAATATTTGCCAGTTCCTATCTTCAGAATGGTATTACCTAGGTTGTCTTCCAGGGTTTTTATAATTTTGGGTTTTACATTTAAGTCTTTAATCCATCTTGAGTTGATTTTTATATATGGTGTAAGCAAGGGATCCAGTTTCAATCTTCTGCATATGGCTAGCCAGTTATCCCAGCACCATTAATTAAATAGGAGTCCTTTCCCCATTGCTTGTTTTTTTCAGTTTTGTCAAAGGTCAGATGGTTGTAGGTGTGTGGCATTATTTCTGGGCTCTCTGTTCTGTTCCATTGGTCTATGTGTATGTTTTTGTACCAGTATCATGCTGTTTTGGTTACTGTAGCCCTGTAGAATAGTTTGAAGTCAGGTAATATAATGCCTCCAGCTTTGTTCATTTTGCTCAGGATTGCCTTGGCTATTTGGGCTCTTTTTTGGTTCCATATAAATTTTAAAATAGATTTTTTTTCTAATTTTGTGAAGAATGTCATTGGTAGTTTGATAGGAATAGCAATGAATCTCTAAATTGCATTGGGCACTATGGCCATTTTAAAGATATTGATTCTTCCTATCATGTACATGGAATATTTTTCCATTTGTTTGTGTCATCTCTGACTGCTTTAAGCAGTGTATTGTAATTCTCATTGTAGAGCTCTTTCACCTGATTCGTTGTATTCCTAGATATTTATTTTTTTTGTGGTAGCTGTGAATGGGATTGTGTTCCTGATTTGGCTCTCAGCTTGGCTGTTGTTGGAGTATAAGAATGCTGATTTTTCTATGGTGATTTTGTATCCTATAACTTTGCTAAAGTTGTTTATCAGCTTAAGGATCTTTTGAGCCATGACTATGGGGTTTTCTAGATATAGAATCATGTCATCTGCAAACAGGGATAGTTTGACTTCTTCTCTATTTGGATGCCCTTTATTTCTTCCTTTTGCCTGATTACTCCAGCCAGAACTTCCAAAACTGTATTGAATAGGAGTGATGAGAGAGGGCATCCTTGTCTTGTGCCAGTTTTTAAAGGAAATGCTTCCAGCTTTTGCCCATTCAGTTGATGCCGACTGTGGGTTTGTCTTAAATAGCTCTTATTATTTCAAGGCACGTCCCTTCAATGCCTAGTTTATTCAGTTTTTTTTTTTTAACATAAAGAGGTGTGGAATTTTATTGAAAGTCGTTTCTGCATCTATGGGGATGATTGTGTGGTTTCTGTCTTTAGTTCTGTTTATGGGATGAATCACATTTATTGATTTGCTTATTTTGAACCAAACTTATATCCCAGAAAAAAAGCCTACTTGATCGTGGTGGATAAGCTTTCTGATTTGCTGCTGAATTTGGTTTGCCAGTATTTTGTTGACGATTTTTACATTAATGTTCATCAAGGATATTGGCCTGAAATTTTCTTTGTTGTGTCTCTGCCAGGTTTTGGTATCAGGATGAGGCTAGTCTCATAGAATAAGCTGGGGAGAAGTCCCTCCTCCTCAATTTTTGGGAATAGTTTCAAAAGGAATGGTACTTTGTAGTAGGCTCTCTCTGTATATCTGGTAGAATTTGACTGTGAATCTGTCTGGTTCTTGGCTTCTTTTGGTTGGTAGGCTATTTATTAGTGATTCAATTTCAAATCTCATTATTGGTCTGTTCAGGAAATCAAATTCTTCTTGACTGAGTATTGGAAGGGTGTACGTGTCCAGGAATTTATCCATCTATTCTAGGTTTTCTTGTTGGTGTGCATAGTAGTCTCTGATAGTTATTTGTATTTCTGTGGGTTCAGTGGTAATATCCCCTTTGTCATTACTGATTGTGTTTATTTGGATCTTCTCTCCTCTCTTCCGTATCACTCTAGCTAGCAATCTATCTTAATAATTTTTTCAAAATGCCAATTCCTGGATTCATTGATCTTTTGAATGTTTTTTGGTGTCTTGATTTCCTTCAGTTCAGTGCTGATTTTAGTTAATTTTTGCCTCTGCCAGCTTTGGGATTGGATTGTTCTTGCTTCTCCAGTTCTTCTAGTTTTGATATTACATTGTTAATTTGAAATCTTTCTAACTTTTTGATGTGGGCATGTAGTTCTATAAGTTTCCTTCTAAACAGTGCCTTGGCTGTGTCCCCGAGATCCTGGTATGTTGTCTCTTTGTTCTGATTAGTTTCAGAGAACTTCTTGATTTCTGCCTTAATTTCATTATCTACCCGAAAGTCATTCAGGAGCAGGTTGTTTAACTTCCACATAGTTGCATTGTGTTGAGTGATTTTTTTTCGGTCTTGATTTCTGTTTTTATTGTGCTGTGGTGCGAGAGTGTGTTTGGTATGACTTCTGTTCTTTTGCATCTGCTGATAATTGTTTTATATCTAATTGTGTGGTGATTTTAGAATATGTACCACATGGTGATGGGAAGAATAATGCATATTGTGTTGTTTGGGGGAGGATAGTTCTGTATACATCTATCAGACCCATTTGGTTCAATATTGAGTTCAGGTCCTGAATATCTTTGTTAATTTTCTGCCTCAGTGTTCTGACTAATATAGTCAGTGGGGCATTGAAGTCTCTCACTATTATTGTGTGAGAGTTGAAGTCCGTTGGTAGGTCTCTAAGAACGTACTTTATGAATCTGAGTGCTCTTGTGTTGGGTGTATCTATATTTAGGATAGTTAAGTCTTCTTACTGAATTTAACTCTTTACCATTATGTAATGCCCTTCTTTGCCTTTTTTGATCATTATTGGTTTAAAGTCTGTTTTGTCTGAAGTTAGGATTGGAACCCCTGCTTTTTTCTGATTTCTATTTTCTTGGTAGATTTTCCTCCTTCCCTTTATTTTGAGCCTATGGATGTCACTGTGTGTGAAATGGGACTCTCGAAGATAGCATACCATTGGGTCTTGCTGTTTTATCCAGCTTGCCACAGATTAGTATTGTACTAAATGCCTTTTAAATGGGGCATTTAGCACATTTACTTTCAAGAATAGTATTGATGTGTGTGGATTTGAACCTGTCATTGTGGTGTTAGCTGGTTATTATGCCAGCTTGTTTGTGAGGTTGGTTTATAGTATCACTGCTCTGTGTACTTAGATGTGTTTCTGTAGTGGTTGGTAACTTTCTTTCCTTCCATACTTAGTGCTCCTTTCAATATCTCTCGTAAAGCAGGTCTGATGATAACAAACTCCCTTAGTATTTGCTTATCTGGAAAGGATCTTATTTCTCCTTCACTTAAGAAGCTTATTTTGGCTAGATATGAAATTTTTGGTTGAAGATTTTTTTCTTTAAGAATATTGAATATAGGCCTCCATTCTCTTCTGGCTTGTAGGGCTTCTACTGAGATGTCCACTGTTAGCCTGATGGGATTCCCTTTGTAGGTGACCTCCCCTTTCTCTCTAGCTGTCTTTAACATTCTTTCTTTCATTTCAACCTTGTAAAACTTGATTACTGTGCGCCTTGAGGATGATCTTCTTGTGTGGAATCTTGCAAGGGTTCTCTCTATTTCCTGAGTTTGACTCTTAGCCACTCTAGCATGGTTGGGGAAGTTTTCATGAACTCTATACTGAAATATGTTTTTCAAGTTATTTGGTTTCTCCCTCTCCGTTTCTGAGATGCCAGTGATTCATGAATTTGGACTCCTTACATAATCTTGTATTTCTCCAAGGTTTTGTTCATTCCTTTTCATTCTTTTTTTTTCATTTGGCTGTCTTATTTCAGAGAACCAGTCTTCAAGTTCCAAGATTTTTTCCTCAGCTTGGTCTATTCTGCTGTCAATACTTGTGATTGCATTGTGAAATCCTTGTAGTGTGTTTTTCAGGTCTATCGGACCAGTGAAGTTCTTCTTTTTTAACAGCTATTTCATCTGTCAGCTCCAGTATCACTTTATTGTGATTCTTAATTTCCTTGGATTGGTTTTTGCTGTTCTCCTGAATCTCACTGATCTTCATTCCAATCCATATTCTGAATTCTATTTCTGTCATTTTAGCCAAGTCAGTCTGGTTAAGAACCTTTGTTAAAGAACTAGTGTGGTTATTTGGAGGACACAGGACACTGGCCTTTTGAATTGTTGGAGTTCTTGCGTTGGTTCTTTCTTATCTCTGCATGTGGCTGTTCCTCCAACTGCTAGGCTGTCGAAGTAGTCAGGCAGCAGCAGCGTGGTTGTGCTGAAGTCTCAGGTCAGGCAGCCCTGCTCAGTGAGGAGAAGTGAGGATGCGGGCATGCATGGAGAACAGTCCAGCTACTTTTCTATGAAATGGGTGCTCTGTCCTGGGGGTCTTGATCAGTCCATAATCCTGGGTACTCTCCAGAGCCTGGAGACAGCAAGGGCAAGGGCTGTGAGAAAGCAAAGATGGCAACCTGCTCCTCCTACTGGGTACTGTGTCCCAGGAAGTTGCAGAGTTGCTACTGGCTTGATAATTCCAGTTGGAGGTGGCTGAAGACCCAGGTTGGGAGGACCAACCCAGGGAGGAGACATAGGATCAGGGACCCATGTAACAAGCAGTCAGGCTGCTTTTTCACAGGGCTGCTGCAGTATGCTGGCAATCCACTCTAGTCCCTAGTTACTTCAGATTTTCTAGTACCTGAAGGCATCTTCAGTGAAGGCTGCAAAACAGCAAAGATGGTGGCCTGCCCCTCCATCTGGGAGCTCCACCCCAGGGAGATACAGATCTGTTGCCAGCCTGAATACACTGGCAGTGGTGGCTGGAAACCTCGGTAGGGAGCTCCACCCCAGGGAGATACAGATCTGTTGCCAGCCTGAACACACTGGCAGTGGTGGCTGGAAACCTCGGTAGGGAGCTCCCACCCAGTGGGAAGGAAGGGGATGAGGGACCTACTTTATAGAGCACTCTGGCACTTTTCCGTAGAGCAGCCTTGCTGTGCTGGGGGTCTGCTCCAGCCCCCAGTCACCTTAGACTCTCCAAAGCCTGAAGGTGACAGTGGCTAAAGCTGCAAAACAGAAAAGATGATGGCCCTCCCTTCCCTTTGGGAGCTCCATCCCAGGTAGGTTTGGAATTGCTGCTAGCTGGAAAACACCTGTGGGGGTGGTTGTAGACCTTGGTTGTGGGATTCCACTCAGTGAAGAGAAATGGGTTCCAGGGTCTGTATGAAAAAGCAGTCTGGCTGCCTCTTCATAGAGCTACTGTGCTGTGCTGGGGGACCACTCCAGTTCCTAGACACCTTGAATTCCTCAGAACCTGAAGGCATCAATGACTAAAGCTGCAAAATAGCCAAGTGGGCAGACTGCCCCTCCCTCTGGGATCTGTGTCTCAGGGAAATGTAATGTTGCTACTCATGGCTAGCTGGAGTTCCAAGCCACAGGGTCTTATCCTGCAAGATGCCATGGAAGCAAGGCCTGCAGGCTGTGGCTGCTCGGTCCCCTAGATTCAGCCTCTTCTCTAGGGGTATGTACGGGGGTCTTACCTCCTGTTTTGCTGGAGTTGCAGCCACTTTTGCCAGGAACCCTGAGTATCTAAAGCTTCTGGGGTTCCACATGTGCCTGAGCAGATGCTCTGCCAAGACACCACATAGCTTGGCCTGTTAGAATGAAGGCCTTGGTGGACTGGGTTTATGAGGGAATCTCCTGACCCAAGAGTTGCAAAGATCCATGGGAGAAGCATGGATCCCCAGGGTTGCTCACTCAATCACTGCTTCCCTGGGTGGGGAGGCTCCTCTGGCTCCATGCCACTCCGAGTGGGCGGACATCCTACCTTGCCTTGTTCCATCCTCTGCAGGTCAAGTTCTTTTCTTAATGAATCCCAATGCATGTACCTAGGTGTTTCAGTTAATGGTTACTTTCCCCTTCTATTTCTTTCCATGAGAGTGGCACACACTAACTACTTCTAGCTGGCCATCTTCCGGCATAGAATTTTCATTTTGACTGCAAGTTGTTTCTGTTTAATTTTTTTCTGTATGTTTTCTTGTAGAATATGTTCTTTCAACTCTTCTTTCATAATTCTATATAAATATATAAATCGTTGACAAATGTACTATTTTGTGTATATTTCTGTGTTTGACATTCTTACAAATAATTTAGGGTTATTAATCTTATGTTGCTTACACTTTTTTTTCCCTAAGTGCTATGTTCTGGGCATTCATCTATCCTCTCGTCAACTTTTGATCTATCACATCTTGGGTAAGTATATAAACCAATTCACTTCCTCCACTGCATAGAATTCCTTCTTGCACATGTAACTTAATTTATATATAAACAATAGTACCGAAGTTATTTTCAGTGCTTTGCTACTATGCGCAAGCTACAGTGACCATCCTGTTAGTGGCCACTGTAAATATCGGTTAGGTTCCCTAGCAAGTTTAGTCCAATGGGGAAATTGCTGAATCAAAGGAGAAATGATAACTTAATTGTAATTCTTTCTGGAATAATTACATCAGTAGATATTCCATCATTGCTTGAGGGTTTCTTTTTTTTTGTTTTTTTTTTGAGATGAAGTCTTGCTCTGTCACTCAACCTGGAGTGCAGTGGTGCGATCTTAGCTCACTGCAACCTCCACCTCCTGGATTCAAGCAATTCTCCTGCCTCAACGTCCCCACTAGCTGGGATTACAGAAGTGCACCACCACGCCTGGCTACTTTTTTTGTATCTTTAGTAGAGACGGGGTTTTGCCATGTTGGTCAGGTTGGTCTTGAACCCCTGACCTCAAGTGATCCACCTGTATGGCCTCCCAAATTGCTGGGATTACAGGCATGAGCCACCGTGCCCAGCCAGGTTTCTTGTTTTCCATATAAAATCAACACATTTACTAATATCCAGCTATCCACTGTTGTCAGTGATAAGTAGACTTGTATCTCTTTGTGTAATTTACTTTTTTCTTTTTTTTTTTCTGGCTATTACTGAGGTTGCATATGCACATATATGTATTGGTCTTTGAGATTTTTCTTACTTTGAATTGTCTATTTCTTTACCTATTTTATATGAGTTTTCTCAATTTAAAGGCATTCCATGTATAATATATGTGTTCATCCCTTGTTGACTTTAGATGTTTCAATATATTTAACCAGTCTGTCTCTAATTTTTTGTCTATGGCATCCTTAATTAAACAGATTTTTTTGATAGAGTCGAATTAGCCCTAAGTAGCAAAATTATATACAGGGCTATGACAAGGAAACAAAAAGGCCCAACATGAAACCTTTCCCTTCATCCTTTACAGGTTTTGTTTGTTTTGTTTTGTTTTGTTTTACCATTTCCCACACATATACAATCATTATTCAATCACCATTGTCTCTCTACAGGATATGAATAATGTTTCTGTTAATGAGCCAGCCTCTGGGAACCATCACTCTCCTATTGCTTAAGATTTCCAGGTATAAGAAGTCAGCATTGTATGCCAGTTGGCTATCTTGTTCCCCAAACTTCTTAGAGCCATTGAATTTACCAACTATCTTCCTTTCCTTGCCATGATCTATAAATTAAACTAAGATTGTTTTCTTGGAGGACAGCAACAACTTCAACATTTCAAAACTTCCTCAGTTATTCAATACAAAATTTGGATTGGCATTTGATTCTGTGTAATCACCCATTTTTAAAAAATGTTCTACCTTTCTACTTGATTTCATTTATTTGTTCACTATATGCCTTGCCTAAGAACTAAACATAGGCATTCTTCTATATTTTGGTCACAGGATAATTTTTGCCTTTTTCTTTCATTTTTTTTTTCTGTAAGCAACTTGACCACTGCCATGTTTTCAATTATCTCAATGCATGGATCTTATAGATGCACAAATCTACATCTGTAATCCTGACCTCTTTTCCTAAGCTTTAAGCACATATTTTTCTTTCTATTTTTTAAAAATCACTTCCAACTTGATGGCCTAGTAGACATTTAAATATAAAATATCAAGTGCTTTTGCTTTTCATGGGTTTCTTAGCCCTGCTGTGGCTGCTGTGATTCTCCCTACCATCCAGTTTTCAAATCTAGTCATTTTCTTTTTCTGCTCCACTACTCAATTAAGTAGTGAGCATTCAAGAAGTGTAGATACCCTCACTGATTCTCATGACATTTTCTTCATTGTATTTTTAGAATAAAACTCTCGATCTGGCTGCCTACTCCGGTAGCAGACATAACCTTATTTTTTAAATTGAACTTTGCATTCAGATAGATGTATATTCAGATGCAGTTGTAAGAGTCAATATAGAGTCTCCTCTATACTTCACTCAGTTTCCCCTACTGATAACATTTTGCAAAACTGTAGTGTAATGCTGCAACTACAATACTGACATTGATACAAACTAGTCATCTTATTCAGATTTCTCCAGTTTTACTTTTGTGTTTATTCAGCGCTATATAATATTGATGTTATTTGTTTTTAACTTTTAATAAAAACTTTATTTTTAGAGAAGTTGTAGATTCACAGCAAAATTGAGCAGAAGTACAGAGATTTCCCACATACACCCTGTCCCCACACATGCACAACTTCTTCCACTGTCAACGACTTCCACCATAGTGGTACATTTGTTACACTCTGTGAAGCTGCATTGAGACATCATTATCACCTAAATTACCTAGTTTACATTAGCATTCACTCATGATATTGTACATTCTATGGGTATTGACAAATGCTTATTGACAAATATCTGCTGTCATAATATCATACAGAATAGTTTCACTGCCTTAAAATTACTTGTGCTCTGCCTATTCATCCCTCCTTCTCGCCATATCCCGGCAACCACTGATATTTTTAGCCTCCATAGTTTTGCATTTTCTGGAATGTCATATAGTTAGAATTATACAGTATGCATATAGTAGCCTTTTCAGATGGGCATATTTCACTTAGTAATACACATTTAAGTTTTCTCCATGTATTTTCATAGAGAAAAACTTTTCGATGTTTTTTAGTATTGAACAATATTCCATTGTCTGGTTGTACCATAGTTTATCTATCCAATCACCTATTAGAGGACAACTTGGTTGATTCCAAGTTTTGGCAGCTATAAATAAAGCAACTATAAACATCCCTGTGCAGGAACTTCTGTTGGCAAAAGTTTTCAGTTTATTTGGATAAATACCAAGGAGTACAATTGCTAGATTACATAGTATAAGTATGTTTAGCTTTATAAGAAACTATCAAAGTGTCTTTCGAAGTGGTTGTACTATTTGCATTCTCACCAGCATTGAATGAGAGAGTCTCTTTACATCCTCACCAGCATATGGTATTATCGATGTTTTGGATTTTCACCATTCAGGTATGTATGTAGTAGAATCTTATTTTTGTTTTAATTTGCAATTTCCTAATAACACGATGTTAAACATCTTTTCAAATGCTTATTTGCCATCTGTATATCTTCTTTGATGGGGTGAACAGACATTCAAGTCTTTTACTCGCTTTGAAACTAGGTTGTTCATTTTCTTATTGCTGAGTTTTAGGAGTTTTTGTATATTTTGGATAAAAGTTCTTTGTCAGATGTGTCTTATGCAAATATTTTCTCTCGGTCTGTAGATTGTCTTCTTTTTCTCCTGACATTGTCTTTCACAGAGCAAAAGTTGTTAATTAAGTTCAGTTTTTAAATTATTTATTTAAATGGATGGAGCCTTTGGTGTTTTACCTGGAAAGTCATCTTACTGAACACCACATAGGTATAGTTTTGCATTTTACATTTATGTCTATAATCCATTTTGAGTTAATATTTTTGAAGGATTAATGTCTGTGTGTAGATTTCTTTGTATATAGATGTCCAGTTTTTCAAGCACCATTTATTGAGAAGACTAACTGCTTCATAATATTGCCGTTGCTCCTTTGGCAAAGACCAGTTGACTGGATTTATTTCAGTCTATTTCTGAGCTCCTATTGTTAGTCTATTCAGCAATTAGTTGATCAATTAGTCTATTTTTTCACCAATACCACATTGTCTTGATTACTGTTTCTTTATAATAAGGCCTTTGTTTAACCATGTTTTGAAGTATAATACTCAAAATCTGTACATCTGTAATGAATATAATAAAATCTAAATGAGTTTGGCATTATGAATTGATTCATTGCATACATTGTGTGAGTTTGAATGTATGCATATAGCTATAAAACCATCACCACTATCAAAGTAACCTTGAAAAGTTTCCTTATGCATCTCCCTTTTTAATAGAAGGTTTATAATTGTCAGTTTTTTAATTTAGTTATTCTCTTTCAATATTGCATTGACTATTCTAAATCTTTTCACTCTCTATATACGCTTTAAAATCAGTTTGTTGATATTCAAAGAATAACATGCCAGGATTTTGATTATGATTACATTGAACCTATAGATAATGTTGGAAATAACTGATATCTTGACAATATTGAGTCTTCCTATCTATGAACATGAAATATCTCCATTTAGCTCTTCTTTGATATCTTTTATCAGAGTTTGTTTTTGTTTTTGTTTTTGTTTTTTTGAGATGCAGTCTCGCTCTGTCGCCCAGGCTGCAGTGCAGTGACGTGATCTCGGCTCACTGCAAGCTCCGCCTCCCGGGTTCATGCCATTCTTCTGTCTCAGCCTCCTGAGTGGCTGGGACTACAGGCGCCCACCAACACACCCAGCTAATGTTTGTATTTTTAGTAGAGCCGGGGTTTCATTGTGTTAGCCAGGATGGTCTCAATCTCCTGACCTCGTGATCCACCCACCTCGGACTCCCAAAGTGCTGGGATTACAGGCGTGAATCAGGGTTTTATAGTTTTTCTCATATAGGTCTTGAACATATTTTGTCAGATTTATATGTAAGTAATCCATTTTTGGAGGGGGATGCTGAGTAAATATTATTATGCTTCTAATTTCAAATCCCGCTTGTTCATTGTTGTATGTAAGAGAGCAATTGGCTTTCTTTTGTTAACATTATATACTGCAACCTTGTTAGGATAACTTATTAGTTTTAAAAGCTTTTTTTGTAAATTCTTTCAGATTTTCTAGTTAGATGACCATGCCATCTTCAAACAAATACTGTTTTATTTTTTCCATTCCAATCTATATATTTATTTATTTATTTTTCTTGTCTTATTGCACTAGCTAGGACTTCCAATATTATGTTAAAAAGGAATGATGAGAGGAGATACCCTTGCCACTTTGTTCCTGCTCTTAGTGGAAAAGCTTCTAGTTTCTCAGCATTAAATATGGTATTAGCTGTAAGATTTTTGTAGGTGTTCTTTATCAAATTGAAAAAGTTCTGATATATCTCTAGTACAGTGAGAGTTTTAATTATGAATGAAATGTGAAATTTTGTCAAATGCTTTTTTTGAAACCTATTGATAAGATCATGTGATTTTTTTCTAGTTAGTGCATTGATATGATGGTTTACATTGATGTTTGAAATTTGAATGAGCTTTGCATACTGGGATAAATTGCACTTTGTCAAGGTGTATAATTATTTTTCTGTATTGTTGGTTTTAATTTGATAATATTTTGTTGAGGATTTCTGTGTCTATTAATAAAAAAGATTGGTTTGCAGTTTTACTTTCTTGTAATGTCTTTGGCAGGTTTTGGTATTAGGGTAATGCTGATTTCACAGAATGAGTTATTCAATATTTCCTCTTCATCTGTTTTCTGAAAAAGACTGTAGAGAATTGATATAATTTGTTTCTTAAATGTCTTGTTGAATTCACCAGTGCACCCATCTAGACCTGGTACTTTCTGTTTTGGAAGGTTATTGATTACTGATGCAATGTCTTTAATAGATACAAGCCAATTCATATTTTCTATTCTTTCTTTTGTGAGTTTTGGCAAATTATGTCATTCAAGGAATTCGTTTCTTTTATCTGAGATATCAGATTTGTGGGCACACAGTTGTTCAGAATGTTCTTTTGTTATCCTTTCAATGTTCATAAGCATGTAGTGATGTCCCCTCTTTCATTTCTGATATTAGTAATTTGTGTTTCTCTTTTTAGCTTAGTTAGGCTTGCTAGGGCAAGAGGCTCATTGACTTAACTGATCTTTTTATAGAATCAGCTTTTGGGTTTTGCTGATACTCTGTATTGGTTTCTTGTTTAATTTCATTGATTTCTGCTCTAATTTTTACTAACTCTTCTCTTCTTCCTACTTTGTATTTAATTTGCTCTGCTTTTCTAGTTTCCTAAGGAGAAAAATTAGATAACTGATTTTAGATGATTATTTCTAATATATGCATTCAGTGGCATAAATTTCCCCATAAGCACTGCTTTCATTACATCTCACAAATTATGATGAGTTTTATTATTATTTTCATTTAGTTCAACTTATTTTTTAGTTTCTCTTAAGATTTCTTCTTTGACTCATGTGTTATTAGAAGTGTGTTGTTTAATCTCTAAGTATTTTAGAATTTTCCAGCCATCTTTCTGTTATTGATTTCTAAATTGATTTCCGTTATAGATTCCATCATGATCTGAGAGCAGACATAGGATAGATTTATTCTTTTAAATTTATTAAGGTGTAACTTACATAACATAATACAATCTAAATTGGTGAATATTCCATGTGAGCTTGAGAAGAATGTGCATTCTGCTGTTGTTCAATGGAGTAATCAACAGATGCCACATATTTCCAGTTGATGGATGAGTTATTGAATTCCAGTTATTGAGTTCAACTGTGTTCTTACTGAGTTTTTGACTGCTGAATCTGTTCATTTCTGAATGGGATCTCCAACTATAATAGTGGACTCATTTATTTTTTCTTGCAACTCTGTCAGTTTTTGGTTTTTGTCTCATCTATTTTGACACTTTCTTGTTAAACACATATACTTTAAGGGTTGTTATATCTTCTTGGTGTATTACCTCCATTATCAATATATAATGTCTCTGTTTATCTCTGATAACTTTACTTGCTCTGAAGTCTGCTCTAAATTTAACATCGATATTAAAATTAACAGATACTTTGCTTTTTTAGTGCTAGCAAGGTATATTTTCCTTTACTCATTTACTTTCAATGTGTACGTGTCTTTATATTCAAAGTGGGTTTCTAATAGATGGCATATAGTTGAGTCTTCTTGTTTGATATACTCAATCTTTGTCTTTTCATTAGTGTATTTAGACTTGATATTTCAGATTAATATTGATATGGTTCAATTAATTTCTACCATATTTATTCATGTTTTCTGTTTGTTTTCCTTTTCATTTTGTCTATTTTTGTTTTCATGCTTTTTCTCTTTTTTATAGTTTTATTATTTATTTAATTTTTTATTTTTAATTATTATAAATACATAATAGTTGCACAAATTTATGGGGTAGCTGTGAAATTTTGATCTGAGCATAAAATGTGCACTGCCTAAATCAGAGTAATTGGGATATCCATCAACTCAAGCATTTATCATTTGTTGGTGTTAGGAGCATTCCAATTCTACTCTTTTCGTTATTTTGAAATAAAAGTTATTGCTAACTACAGTTGTCCTATTTTGCTACCAAATATTAGGTTTTATTCCTTCAATATAATTTTTTTTTACCCATGAAATATAGCCTTTTATCACTCTCCCACCTACTACTCTTCCCAGCCTGTGGTAACCATCATTCTACTTTAACTCCATGAGATAAACTTTTTTAGCTTTCACATATGAGTGACAACATGTGATATTTGTCTTTCCATGCTTTATTTCATTTAACATAATAATTGGTCCCACCCATGTTGCTACAAATGATAAGATTTCATTCATTTCATGTCTGAATAATTCCATTTTGTATATCTACATTTGCTTTATTCATTAACCCACTGCTGGACACTTAGGTTGATTCCATAGACTGGCTATTGTGACGGTGGATTATATGGTAGTTCTACTTTTAGTTTTTTGAGGAATCTCCAAATTGCCTTCCATACTGGCTGTACTAATTTATATTATCACCAGCAGTGTATGAGGGCTCCCTCTTCTTCACACATGCCAGGTTTGCCTGTCTTTTGATAAGAGCCATTTTAACTGGAGTGAGATGATGTCTCATTTTAGTTTTGTTTTGCACTTCTCTGACAATTAGTGATGTTGAGCATTTTTCCATTTATCTGTTGGCCATTTGTATGCCTCATTTTAAGAATGCCTATTCTGATATTTTTTCCATTTTAAATGAGATTATTTGACTTTTTGCTATTGAGTTGTTTGAGCTCCTTATATTCAGGTTATTAATCCCCTGTCAGATGGGTAGTTTGTAAATATTTTCTCACATCCTGTGGTTTGCCTCTTCATTTTGTTGAATATTCTCTTTGCTGTGCAGAAGTTTTGTAGCTTGATGAGGAGGATTTAAAACCATATGATCATTTCAATAGATGCCAAAAAGTATTTGATAAAATTCAATATCCCCTCATGATAAAAACTCTCAAAAAACTGAGTATTGAAGAAACATACCTCAAGACAATAATAACTGTATATGACAAATTTATAGCTGGTACCATACTGAAGGAGAACAACAGAAAGCCTTTCCTTTTTATTTATTTATTTTTTATTTTTTGAGACAGAGTCTTGCTCTGTCATCCAGGCTACAGTGCAGTGGCATGATCTCCGCTCACTGCAGCTTCAGCCTACCTGGTTCAAGTGATTCTCCTGCTTCAGCCTCTCGAGTAGCTGGGATTGCAGGTATGCGCCACCACACCCGGCTAATTTTTGTATTTTTAATAGAGACGGGGTTTCACCATGTTGGCCAGGCTAGTCTCGAACTCCTGACCTCAGGTGATCCACCCACCTTGGCCTCCCAAAGTGCTGGGATTAGAGGCATGAGGCAGTGTGCCTGGCTGAAACAAGATGAGGATGCCCACTTTCACCCTTTTATGTAACATAATACAGGAAGTCCTAGCCAGAGAAATTACATAAAGGAAAGAAATAAATGGCATCCAAATTGGAATGGAAGAAGTCAAATTATTCTTGTTTGCAGATTATATAATCTTAATTTCAGAAAAACCTAAAGATTCCACAAACAAAACCATTCGAACCAATAAACAAATTCAGTAAAGTTGCAGGATACAAAATCAACATACAAAAAAGAATAGCATTTCTGTATGCCAACAGCAAACAGTCTGAAATAGAAACTGTGAAGGTAATACCATTTACAATAGCCACAAACAAAATAAAATACATAGTAATAAACTTAACCAAAAATTGAAAGATCTCTACAATGAAAACTATAAAACATCACTAAAAGAGATGGAAGAAGACACCAAAAAATGAAAAGATATTCCATGATGATGAATCAAAGAATCAATGTTATTAAAATGTCCATTCTACCCAAGGCAATGTATAGATTCAATGCAATCCTTATCAAAATACCAATGACATTCTTCACAGAAATAGAAAATATAAGACTAAAATGTATATGGAATCAGAAAAAGCCCTGAATAGCTAAGGCAACCGCGAGCTAAAAGAACAAAGCTGAAGTCATCACATTACTAAACTTCAAATTATACTACAAAGTTATAGCCATCGAAACATTGTAGTACTGGCATACAGACACATAGACCAATAGAACAGAGTAGAGAACTCAGAAATAAATCCACACATTTTCATTCAACTCACTTTTGACCGAGGTATTAAAAACATGCATTGGAGAAAGGACAGTTTATTCAACAAATAGCTCGGGGAAAACTGGATATCTATATGCTGGAGAATGAAGCTAGACTGCTATCTCACCCTACACAAAAATAAAATCAAAATGAATTAAAGACTTACATCTAATACCTGAAACTATGAAACATTGGGGAACCATTTCAGGATATTGGTGTGGAGAAGGATTTCTTGAATAAGACCTCAAAACCACAGCCAACCACAGTAAAAATGGACAAATTAGATCACATTATATATTTTACAGTTTGAATATTTTCTGATTTTATTTTCTCTCATTTCTTAGCATGTTAATTATACTTTTTTTCTTTGTACTTTTTTAATTGTTACCTTAGAATTTTGCAACATACATTTACAATTAATCCAAACCTGCTTTCAAATAACACCATATCACCACGTAGGCAAGCCAAGTACCTTATAATAACAAAATATTACTAGCTTCTCCCTTCTGTCCTTATAGTATTGTCACATTCATTTCACATATGCATAAGCATGCATATATATGTGTGTGTATATATATATACACACACATATATGTATACATAATTGAATACACTATTGCTATTATTATTATTGTTTTCTGTTAGATCAACTAAGGAAAAGAAAAGTTAGTATTTTACCTTTACTTATGCATTTTCTGGTGCCCTTCCTTTATTTATATTGATCTGAATTTCTGACCTACATAATTTTCTTCCCTATGAAGAACTTCTTTTGCAAGGAAGGTTTACTAATGAAAAAAAAAATCCCTTCATTTTTATTTTTCTGAGGAAATCCTTATTGCTTCTTTACTTTTGAAGAATGACCTCACGAGGTGCAGAGTTTTAAGTTGGTGGGTTTTATCTCTTAACACTTAAAATATGTTATCCTACTCTCTTCTTGCTATGCAGCAAGCTTGCTTGCTTCCTTGTTTCTCAGGAGAAGTCAGTTGTAGTTCTCTGCTCCTCTATAGGTGAACTGTTTTTTTCCTCTGGTTTCTCCCAAGATTTTTTTTCATCTTTGATTTTCTAAGTTTTTGTATGATAAATGCCTAGATGTACTTTTTTGGCATTTATTCTTCTTGGTATTTTCTGAGATTTCTGGATCTGTAGTTTGGTGTCTGACATTAATTTAGGGAATTTGTCGTTTTTGCATCCATATTGCTTTAGCTCCTATCTCTCCTTCTTCTCTTTCCAGTATTATCATTATGTATAAGTTACATCTATTTATAGTTATTTATAGTTATGCCACAGTTCTTGCACATTGTGTTCTGTTCTTAGCATTTTAATCATAGTTTAAGTTGTTTTTTTTTAAATTCCTGGTCTGATAATTCCAACATTCCTGCCATATCTGAATATTGCTCTGATGACTGTCAGGTCGCTTCAAACAGTTCTTTTGCCTTTCAGTGTTTCTTGTTAATATTCTTATTACACCTTGTTGAAAGGTAGATGTGTTGTGCCAGGTAAAAGACACTTCTATAAACAGGCTTATAGTAATAAAGTGGTAAGAAGGGAGTGGAGAGGAAGTGATCTATAGTCCTACTATTACATCTCAGTCTTACGGTAATCCTATGCCTCTGTACTACAGACTTTTCTCAGTCTCCCCACTCCCCACGTTAGGTGAGACAAAATGACTAGATGGGCTACAGTTGGGTATTTCCCTACCCTTAGGTAGATTAAGCTCTGATATAATCCCAGCAGGTTAGGTTCTGGTTAATTAGTTTCTTTTGAGGGTAGGCCTAATTAAGAAGAAGAGAATTCTCCGGTGTGTTTCAAAATGTTTCCTATTCCCCTTCCCTTGCCAGAAGCATGAGGGGATTTTTCTCCAGTATTCACTGTTAGGATCTGGTAGAATTCCTGGAAATAAAAGTTGTAAGAGTCTGAGGGTCCCCCTAGATATTTTAACTCTCAGACTTGTACACTCTGAGCCTCCAGCTATCCATCAACTACTGTTCAGATTTTTCTAACCCAGCACTGTTGCTATGAAGGTTTCTACTAACGGATTTCTACTCCAGTAAGCTGTGATTCTCTGTATGCGCCTATCTCTCCAATTGTCGGGGCAGTAGATTTGTCCTGAGACCCCACTTGTCTGATGGATCTAAGAAGAGTTTTTAATATTTTAGTTTGTTCAGCTTTTTATCTTTTGCTAGGACTGAGTGAAGACTTCTGAACTCCTTAGGTGCTTGACCAGAAACCAGAAGTCTATAACTTTATAAACACACATACATTTGGTTTGGTCTGTTTCTTCCCCCTTTGAATTTCTTTATTAAACCTGTCAAATTGTGTCCAGGCTTCATGATTAACCTAAAAATGCTACCTAATATCTGACACTTGATCTCCCAACTTAGACATAATTTGTTTTTATTTTTAAATTTATATCTACTATATTTTAAGGTACTTATTAATTTTGATTCCTGTGGGAAGTGTACATGAAGCTAAGCATGTATTTAGATTAAGTGCTAATTAGTCAAATAAGACTTCCCAGAAAAAGTAGGATTTGAACTGGTTCTGAAGAATGAGTCATATACTGACCAAATGGCCTCTGACAAATAATTTGACATTTTTGGTATTTTGAGAACACTATATTCAAAATGCACTTTTAAATAAGCTTTCTCTTATGTGCTTTATAACTGGGGTTGACAAACTACAGCCAGTGGACCAAATCCAGCCACTGACTATTTTTGTAAGTAAAGTTTCATTGGAATATAACTACTTCAGATTATTACCAAGACTGTATGTCCTGCCAACCTGAACATTTACTATCTGGCACTTTATAGAAAAATCCTGAGGACCTCTGCTTTAAAAGTATAAATGGAATACAGATTGAGAGCCCTTTGGGATCTAAAACACCCCAGCAATACAAATTCCAAGTTTGTATTAGTTTTTTTATTTTTGTTAATCTGAATTGCTCCTCAAAGTTTGAGTCCCTGAATGGCAGCATTGACATCACCTGGGAAAGAAGTACAAACTTTCCATCATGTAAGGTGAATAAACTTGGAGATCTAATAGAATGTATAGCTTTTTGAAAATGCTAATACTGAAGTTTCTATAAGACTTTGAGAATAATCATCTCTCTATAGATAACATCTATAGATATTCATCTCTCTATAGATAATAAAACAGTTTGTATACTTGAAATTTGCTAAGATAACAGATTCTAAGTGTGCTCACTACATCAAAAACATGGTAAATATGTAAGGCAATGAATATGTTAATTAGCTTGATTATAGTCATTATTTCACAATGCATACCTATATCAAATCAAGTTGTACGCTTTAAATATACACCATTATTTTTCAAAACTAAAAAATCAGAATTGTATATTCTGAAGTCCTATGCCTGATCTACTGAATTAGAATTTACATCTTAAAATTCAATTGGTATGCACAGAATGGTTTGAAAAATTCTACTTTAAAGAGTGTCAATTGAAGAACCAGCATCCAAACTCAGATTTTAGCTGACTGCCTGAATTTGGCTTCTGCTGCTGTCACTTACTATCTCTGAGGCCATAAATAAGCAGCTTAAATTCCCTGTGGCTCAGCTTCCTATTTGTAAAATGCAACTGATGTTGTTATATGTATCTCAGTGTCATTTCAGTGACAAATGAGTTAGTGTGTGTGTGTGTATATATATACACATTATATATGTATAATATATATAACTCATTTATGTATACAATATTTGGAACAGCACTTAATATATGCTATGACATATAATAAATACTCAATATATTATCATTACTATTACTATTTAAATATATAGAATCTTTCTTTTTAAAATGTGACTGGCAAGCCAATTGGCTTAGGTCAATTAGCAAATTATTGGCTAATTAATAACAATGCCTCAGAAGAAAGGTGCTAGCAGATTCAACTCTAAATCAAAGCCTTTATTTTAACTATAATCAACCAGCATAGGAATTAGAGATGATTTTTTTCAAAGTCTTATAGAAACTTTACTGTTAGCTTTTTCAAAAGTTTTTATCTGAATTAAAATGGCTAAGCAATAAGATTCCAAAACTTTTCTTAATTGATTTGACAAGTGAGAATATTTCAAAAGTGTCTACTTCCATCAGCCATAATCACTACTTTTCTGGAATGTGTTCATGTCTAATATCACTTTGACTGACAGTGAAATGGCCCCTACCTGAATTAGGACTCCTGAGGAGAAATGCCTCCAAAAGAGCTACTGCTCTCAGGAATGTCTAGATGACACATGTTTAGTTTAGTTATAGGTTAAAGGTTACTTCATGGGCACCTGTGGATAGTTAAAAGGATAAGTAATTCAATCAGAAGTCATTTAAAATAGAAACCCATTGACTGGGGATTTGGATAAGTCTTTACATCTGCAGAATGAAAAACAACAAAAAAAATGCTCATTTTATTTTGAAATAAATCAGCTTTAAATCTGGGATTAGTGAGGAATTTACTATATAGAAGAGACAGTACTCACTAACAGTATTTTCTTAGAACTGTCACTTTCAAATATACAATTTATTTGAATAATGCTCAGGTTGTATTCCTGAAAATGTGAGATTTATTTAAATCAGCAAGATCTGAAGTGTAATATCCCAGAAAAGAAATCTTTTTAGTATGTGTTGATGTTGACTGTGGAGAAGAGTAGAGTTGAGGAGAAAGAGCACTGAAGTACTCTCATAATGGAGTGTCTAGAGTTGTACCTTCCGATGGGATAGGAACCAGTTACATGTGACCATTTAAATTTAAGTTAAAGGCCAGGTGTGGTGGCTCATGTCTGTAATGCCAGCATTTTGGGAGGTCAAGGTGGGCAGATCACCTGAGGTCAGGAGTTCGAAACCAGCCTGACCAACAATGTGAAACCCCATCTCTACTAAAAATACAAAAATCAACCAGGCATGGTGGCCGGTGCCTGTAATCTCAGCTACTTGGGAGGCTGAGGCAAGAGACTTGCTTGAACCCGGGAGGCAGAGGTTGCAGTAAGCCAAGATTGCGCCACTGCACTCCAGCCTGGGTGACAAGAGCAAGATTTCACCTCAAAATAAATACATAAAATAAGTTTAAGTTAAAAACTAAAATTCAGTTCAATTTTAAAATGTGTTCCTCAGGCACACTAACCACATTCCAGGGATCAGTAGTCACAGACAGCTAGTGGCTTCATTTTGTGAGGTCATAGAAACATTTCAATGTTTTAAGAAAGTCCTGTTTCGTGGTGCTGCTATAGAATATAGCAAAGACTACAAAGGAACAATCTTAGAATGATTTGGTATGGAATAGCAAAGTTCTCTAACATTTTTAGAATTTAAAAGTGTATCTATTCTTTGTAGAAAGCCGAGTAGCAGAATATTCTTTTAAACAATAAATTTATTGCTTTTGGGTGAGATTTCATGTTCTGTGGCATCTAATGATAGACCTCTTACTTTTTTTTAAACTAAAGACATCTTGAGACTTTGCCAGGGGATTGTTGGGGTTTGCCCATGAACCTTTTGATAAAAATATCACATTCATTGTTACAAGTGATTCAGCAACCCTGAAGTCAGTAGCAGTGCAATCTTTTGGCCTTTATTTCTATAATTTGATTCAGATATTTTGTTCTTATGATGATAATTCAACACTACTAAAAACAGAATAATCTCATTAGCAAAATAGGTATTGAAATCCAAGTCGATTTAAAAATCACTCACTTAATAATCAAAATAGAACAAAAGTATAGTGAGTATAAGGATAACTTGTCTATCAAGTTACATTTGGACTTAATTTTGGAGCAAACATGTTTTATTTGGAAATTCTGGAAAAGACTAGGATCAGGCAGCTGAGAGAAAATGAGAAGCTCTGTTCCTCCTTTATCTCACTCTGCTCCCATCAGGACACACTGGGAAGCTCTGACATCAAAGCATTATGAAACCACATTTTAAAATCTACCTATTTTTCAAAAACATGAACATTGTGTTTGTATTATAAATTTATGATGTGCCACAAAGTACCTAAGATTTCTCGTTTTTAATGATACACTGTCAGCAGATGCGGTGGCTTGTGCCTATAATCCCAGCACTTTGGGAGGCCAAGGCGGGCGGATCACCTGAGGTCAGTAGTTCAGGACCAGCCTGGCCAACATGGTGAAACACCATCTCTACTAAAAATACAAAAATTTAGTTGGGAGTGGTGGCGCACACATGTAGTTCCAGCTACTCAGGAGGCTGAGGCAGGAGGATCGCTTGAGCCCCGGAAATGCGGGCTTCAGTGAGCTGAGATTGCACCACTGTACTCAAGCCTGAGTGACAGAGCAAGACTCTGTCTCAAAAAATAAATCAATAAATAAAATAAATAAAAACAATAGTACACTGTCTTCAATAAATGCCACTTTTTAATTTTTAATTTTTTATTATTTTCCACAATTTTGTAGCATTTTATGACAATATATTAGGCATATTAATTGTCGTATTTATGGCTGTCACCATCCATGCTATAGAATGCATAATTTCTACTGCAGTGTGATAGTGACTCTATATGTAGCTTTTTACGATTTGCAAAATCCTGTAGGTTAAGATTTTTTCTCTATCAATCAAAAAAATAGTGCGTGCAGGGAGAAACCTATGAAGTCCTCATTTAAAAAGAGAATATTCTCTGTGATCCAAGCACCTGAAAGTTCTTCAATGAGACTTCTCCATCAGCTAAAAATAGCTGCAAAATAAATGCAAAGAAATATTTTGTGTGGTATTCACACCTTTTGAGTAGAAGTTACATTTTTTCAATAGTTCAAAATAAATATAACAAGGATATAAATGCCCCTTAAAGACTTTCTTTATTCTCAGAATTGTTTTAAAAAAGAACCAGATGAATTAAGCTTTATTATGCTCTTATTTCATTCAGCTAAACTTCACCTCAGATACTGCTGATATTTACTGATACAACTGGCTCTGGTAAGTTTTTTAAAAGGACATAAAACTCTATTAGAATTGAATATATCCAGGATAACATCTACTTGGAAAGCTGCCGTAACTGTCTAGAATATCCCTAATTAGGTCAACAGAGAACACAGAAACAAAACTCGGTTCATAAAGTGTCATGTTTTTAGAAGCTCTGACAAAGGCAAGTTATGGTTTTGATGCCTTTCTATCCATGTTTGCATAGTCTGTATACAGCTGCACAAAAGAAGCTCCATGCCAAATATGCTCAAAAGAGCCTGTGCCAGAATGAACAGACAATGTCATCACACACAATGATCGTGTGGGTCAGTGTTCTTTTGTAACTTTAACATTAATTACTGTCTTCTAGAAAAAGACAGAGAAGAAAAGGAATGGTCATTTTTTCTGTCATTTCTTATTAAAAATAACATTTCCTCGGGATTGTAACAAAATTCTAGAACAAGACCAAGGTGTTGAGTCTTTTTCTCTTCTGAAAATATGACAGCTCCACCTTGAGGTAAAAGTATTTTATCATAGTTTGAGGTTATATTTGAAGTAGAAGGTTGTATTTGGGATGACTAGTGACCAATAATTCCTCATGGCAAAAGAAACAAATAAAGAGCTCCAAAATTATACAAGGGATATGGAAGCTCATCTTTTGTTCCCACTTTTGGTCAAAAACAGCAGGTATTAGTTACCTAAGAAGGATAAACTACTGTAATCTTAATGGTCATTTTCAGACTGGAATTTCATGTGGTCAAACCTGTGTTGATGAAATTTTATTTGAAGTTGTCAAAAAGCAAACTAGAACTTTAAAAATAGATTTACTCCTCTGGTATCCACTGGTATATAAATTTCTGCCAAGAAAATACACAGATGGAACTTTCTCTTGATAGAACCTACCGCTTATATCTTACTGTTGGCAAAATGTTTCTGTGCTTGCATGTAAGATAAATAGTGAAAGATAATATTCTATATACCACTCGCTTTCTGCAGCTGAGCCTTAGGTTGATCTTTTCTTGTTTTTCTTTTTGACTCACCTTTCAAGGGTCGAACTTGAAGCTGCAGCAGAAGAAGATATGGAAAAACTAAAATCTTCCTCAAGCAAATATTAGAGTAATTGTCATTATCTCACCATGCTCTTTTACTGGTTATAAATATGCTAGAAAACATTCTTACTGCAATTTTAATAAAGTATTTCTCTATGTTTTCTTCTGATTATTTTTATTATTTTATATGTTATTTGACTATGTAGTCAACTTAGAATTTCTGTGCATGTGTGTAAAAGTGACATTGCAAGCTAATTTTCTATATGAATAAAAACTGTCTCCATGCTGCTTATTTGGTCATTACAGGTACAGGAAAAAGTCATTTTTTAATGTTGATCTTGTATTACTGAGCCCTCTTATTAACTTCAATGGTTTTTCAGTAGATTCTTCTAAGTTTTTAAGATAGATGGCCATATCATCTAAAATAATGCTGCCTCTCTTGACTCAATACTGGTAATTGCTTTTATCTAGAAAAATCATGCAATTATTATAGACCGTAGTGAATTTTATAATTGCTTTACTGTTTTTATATTCCCATTATATATTAACATTTAGAATTTAACTTTATTTTTTAGTCTCAGGTTAGTTTCACAAGGAGATACAAGTGCCACAGACCCACTTTATGGGATTAGTGTCCACCAGCACAGGGGACACTGTGGCAGCCTTTGAGTGAATTAGCTGAGTGGCACTTAGTTTGCAACACACCGAATGTAGCATCTGATCACAGTTCAAGACATTTGAGAGGGAAGAAACAAAGGGAGATGGGGAGAAGAATCTAAGTAAGATGTTAGCGGTGGCACTCACTTTCATATTCACCAACTGAGGGCTAAGGAAAGCAGCTGGATACCGAGGCATTAGGAAAAACGTTCGCCTAAGAATGTGCCTGCTATTCAGCTATTAAATTCCATTAAAATGTCCTCATTCTGTGGTCCATCCTTAACATCTTCTTCCAACAGCTGCAGATGCTCCCTCAGAGCTTGGGTGGGTCGGAAATATACACAGGAAAACATAAAAAATATTTTGGATGTAAATTCTCAAAATAGGTGAGGAGGGAATATTTAAATAAACATGGTAAATGTGCTATAATAATTAATAAAACGTATTTGTTTGGTATTGAAATCAATTGTCCTCCAATATATTGGGATATAAAATGCATTTAAAAATATGGTACATTCAGTAGGAATACATACATACTTTTTTAAAATTTAGAAGCCCTTTTCATACACATTTTTAACAATCACCTCATAATGATGATACTACCTGAAAATTGAAAATAAGAACCATAAATTTTGGATTTAAAAGTGATAGACAAACCCCTATAATTCCTGGTTTCTTTAAACAGAAAGAATGTAAAGTATCAGTAAATACTAGTTATTTTTATAAATGAAAAATTAGCACAGCTCCAGGGAAGAAACCCTTGGGTCTCAGGTTTTCTAGATGCAAAAGAGAGATAGTAAGTACACCTGCAAGGTCACAATAACTGTGAAGTGATTAAAGACCCTGGGCTGAAAGACGCTCTTAAGAAAAGCATGTGTCAAAGCTCACAATGTAACAAGAGGTCCATGAGTATTTGACGGAAATGTACACACTTCATCTTTTTGCTTGATGTCCAATTAATATGTTTTATTAAACCTGAAGTAAATTTGCCCTTAAGGAAAAATTCCTGAAAGTGCTCTTTTACTATTTGTTAGCTCCAAAATAAACAGATCTCCAAGCCCCTTCCCTGAAATTCGGTAACTACTTGGGTGGCATTTGTATATTAAAGGAGAAAGCAATACAAGTTTTGCACTTTCCATATGGAGCTGGAATCACACAGCATATTTAACCTATATATTTTATCTTAAGTACATGAGTGTCTTTTTAAGGAGATTAAGGGATGAGGAGACATATCAGAGCAAACCATAGGAGACAAGTTGGCCCTCCCACTTCCTGCCTTAGTTAACAGAACATGTAGTATCAGGGTGAGGAAGAACAGGCAGGGATTAACGAGTTCCAGGAAACATGTATCATCATGCAAAAGAAAAGAATTGGTGGAGTTTCTAGGGCAATCCAGCAATTCCCCCAGCTCCTTGGCTAGATTCAGCACGATGCTACTACTACTTCCCCTCCTCCATCTGAGGTGAGGCCAAGTTCTTAAACTCCTGGGTCACTATCTCCCTGACCGAATCATCCCAGAACCAGGCATCAGACAACTAGAGTCAGTCCCTAAATCTCAGAGCTCACAGAAATTATTTACACTAACCGTTTCTAAACCTACTTAGCCTGCTTATCCTGTTGTCTTTGTCTGTTTTGTGCTGCTACAACAGAATGCCTGAGACTAGATAACTTAAAAAAGAAAAGAAAACAAACAAACATTATTTGGCTCACAGTTCTGGAGGCTGGGATGTCCAATAGCATGGCACCAGCATCCAGCAAAGGCCTTTGCAGTGCATTATCCTATGGTGGAAGGTGGAAGAGCAACAGAGAGCAAGAAAGAGATTGAATCTGCAGCCTCGAGCCCTTTTAAAATTGTCATTAATCCGTTCATGAGGGTAGAGCCCTCATGACCTACACACCTCACATTAGATTCCACCTCTCCACACTGCTGGATTGGGAATTAAGTTCCCAATACATGCTTTTTTCACACATTCAAACCATAGCATCTGCCTTGCTCATTCCTTCCCACAAAAGAAAAAATAAAAATAAAGGCTGTTGCTCACAGATTCCCCCAACCCCCAACTCCTTCTGCCTCCTCACCCCTGCTGCTGGTTCCCTGTGTTGCAATGTGTGGCATGATGCGCTCCTTCCTCTTGTGTGAGTAACAAACTCACTTTTCAGTGACAACCATGTCTTGATCTGTTGGCTTCATCATACCTGAATAATAATAATAAAACTTGCATTTTAATACACCTTGCCCCGCCCTACTCAGCCTGCTGAAAACACAAGCACATGAATCCTTCTTTTGCTGAGAACAACCTATTTTTTACGCCTGTTTTGCCTGATGTACTTTTACTACTTCTTCCTAATCAACCAAAAATACAGCTCTGCTTCAACACCATTCCTTACTTCTCTGGAGGAGTAGAAACTCTCTTTTGAACCCCCGAAGTACAATATTAATGCCTTAATGATAACATTTAGCACATTGCATTATATTTGTTTAGTTCTATAATGTTTTTGGGTCTTAATAATATTGTGTTATTTGATTTTGGTATTCCTAGTGTCAGAACCTGTCCTGGCTATGGATAGTGTTCAATAAACATTTACTGCACGATATCGTTTTTAACAAATAAAAGTTTTCTTGACCATGGGTACTGAAAATGATATCTTCCTTTTCTAACCTCATTATTTATATAATTCATTTGCCAGTTGCTCCCTACAGTGGACAATGTCTGATGTGTATATCCTAGATCCCAAACTAGATCGTAAATTGCCTTCTGTGTATTCTTGTATGCTTAGTGTTGAGACCAATGTTTACATATGGTAATTGTCAGGCCTCTGAGCCCAAGCTAAGCCATCATATCCCCTGTGGCCTGCACGTACACAACAAGATGGCCGGTTCCTGCCTTAACTGATGACATTCCACCACAAAAGAAGTGAAAATGGCCTGTTCCTGCCTTAACTGATGACATTGTCTCGTGAAGTTCCTCCTCCTGGCTCATCCTGGCTCAAAAGCTCCCCTACTGAGCACCTTGTGACCCCCACTCTGCCTGCCAGAGAACAACCCCCCTTTGACTGTAATTTTCCTTTACCTACCCAAATCCTATAAAACGGCCCTACCCCATCTCCCTTCACTGACTCTCTTTTCGGACTCAGCCCACCTGCACCCAGGTGATTAAAAGCTTTATTGCTCACACAAAGCCTGTTAGGTTGTCTCTTCACAGGGACGCGCATGAAATTTGGTGCCGTGACTCAGATCGGGGGACCTCCCTTGGGAGATCAATCCCCTGTCCTCCTGCTCTTTGCTCCATGAAAAAGATCCACTTACGACCTCAGGTCCTCAGACCCACCAGCCCAAGGAACATCTCACCAATTTTAAATCAGCTAAGCGACCTCTTCGTACTCTCCAACCTCTCTCACTGTCCCTCAACCACTTTCTCCTTTCCACTCTTCAATCTCTCCCTTCTCTTAATTTCAATTCCTTTCATATTCTGGTAGAGACAAAGGAGACACGTTTTATCCGTGGACCCAAAACTCCGGCGCCGGTCATGGACTCGGGAAGGCAGCCTTCCCTTGGTGTTTAATCATTGCAGGGACGCCTCTGTGATTATTCACCCATGTTTCAGGGGTGTCAGACCACGCAGGGACGCCTGCCTTTGTCCTTCACCCTTAGCGGCAAGTCTCGCTTTTCTGGGGAAGGGGCAAGTACCCCAACCCCTTCTCTCCATGTCTCTACCCCTTCTCCACCTTTCCGGGGGACAAGAAACCCCAAACCCTTCTCCTTCACTCTTAGCAGCAAGTCCTGCTTTTCTAGAGGAGGGGCAAGTACCCCAACCTTGTTTCTCTGTGCCCCAATCCCTTATTTCCGTGCCCCAACCTCTTATATCTCTGTGCCCCAATCCCTTATTTTCGCACCCTGATCTCTTATCTCTGCACCCCAATCCCTTATTTCTGTGCCCCGACCTCTTATCTCTGCACCCCGATCCCTTATTTCCGTGCCCCGACCTCTTATCTCTGCGCCCATCCCTTGTTTCCACGTCCCGACCTCTTATCTCTGCACCCCAATCCCTTATATCCATACCCCAACCCCTTTCCTGCTTTTCTAGAAGGTAAGAACCCCCGAACCCCTTCCCTCCATGTCTCTACTCTCTCTTTTCTCCGGGCTTGCTTCCTTCAGTATAGGCAAACTTCCACCCTCCATTCCTCCTTCTTCTCCCTTGGCCTGTGTTCTCAAAAACTTAAAACCTCTCCAACTCACACCTGACCTAAAACCTAAGTGCCTTATTTTCTTCTGCAATGCCACTTGACCGCAATACAAATTCGATAGTAGTTCCAAATAGCCAGAAAATGGCACTTTCAATTTTTCCATCCTGCAAGATCTAAATAATTCTTGTCATAGAATGGGCAAACAGTCTGAGGTGCCTGACGTCCAGGCATTCTTTTACATATCAGTCCCTCCCTAGTCTCTGTGCCCAGTGCAACTCGTCCCAAATCTTCCTTCTTTCCCTCCCGCCTGTCCTCTCAGTCCCAACCCCAAGCGTCACTGAGTCTTCTAATCTTCCTTTTCTACAGACCCATCTGACCTCTTCCCTTCTCCCAGGCTGCTCCTCACCAGGCCGGGCTAGTTCCCAATTCTTCCTCAGCCTCTGCTCCTCCACCCTATAATCCTTTTATTACCTCCCCTCCTCACACCGGGTCTGGCTTACAGTTTCATTCTGTGACTAGCCCTCCCCCACCTGCCCAGCAATTTACTCTTAAAAAGGTGGCTAGAGCTAAAGGCATAGTCAAGGTTAATGCTCCTTTTTCTTTATCCCAAATCAGATAGCGTTTAGGCTCTTTTTCATCAAATATAAAAATCCAGCCCAGTTCATGACTTGTTTGGCAGCAACCCTGAGACACTTTACAGCCCTAGACCCTAAAAGGTCAAAAGGCCATCTTATTCTCAAAATACATTTTATTACCCAATCTGCTCCTGACATTAAATAAAACTCCAAAAATTAAATTCCGGCCCTCAAACCCCACAACAGGATTTAATTAACCTCTCCTTCTAGGTGTACAATAATAGAAAAAAGTTGCAATTCCTTGCCTCCACTGTGAGACAAACCCCAGCCACTTCTCCAGCACACAAGAACTTCCAAACGCCTGAACCGCAGTGGCCAGGTGTTCCTCCAGAACCTCCTCCCCCAGGAGCTTGCTACAAGTGCCAGAAATCTGACCACCAGGCCAAGGAATGCCTGCAGCCCAGGATTCCTCCTAAGCCGTGTCCCATCTGTGCAGGACCCCACTGGAAATCAGACTGTTCAACTCACCTGGCAGCCACTCCCGGAGCCCCTGGAACTCTGGCCCAAGGCTCTCTGACTGACTCCTTCTCTGCTTAGCAGCTGAAGACTGACGCTGCCCGATCACCTCGGAAGCTCCGTAGACCATCACAGACGCCGAGCTTCAGGTAACTCTCTCAGTGGAAGGTAAGTCCGTCCCCTTAGTCAATACGGAGGCTACCCACTCCACATTACCTTCTTTTCAAGGGCCTGTTTCCCTTGCCTCCATAACTGTTGTGGGTATTGACTGCCAGGCTTCTAAACCCCTGAAAACTCCCCCACTCTGGTGCCAACTTGGACAACACTCTTATGCACTCTTTTTTAGTTATCCCCACCTGCCCAGTTCCCTTATTAGGCCGAGATATTTTAACGAAATTATCTGCTTCCCTGACTATTCCTGGACTACAGCCGCATCTCATTGCCACCCTTCTCCCCAACCCAAAGCCTCCTTCGCTTCTTCCTCTCATATCCCCCGACCTTAACCCACAAGTATAGGACATCTCTACTCCTTCCCTGGCAACCGATCACAGCCCATTACCATCCCATTAAAACCTAATCACCTTTACCCCACTCAACGCCAATATCCCATCCCACAGCATGCTTTAAAAAGATTAAAGCCTGTTATCACTCGCCTGCTACAGCATGGGCTTCTAAAACCTATAAACTCTCCTTACAATTCCCCCATTTTACCTGTCCAGAAACCAGACAAGTCTTACAGATTAGTTTAGGATCAGCGCTTTATCAACCAAATTGTTTTGCCTATCCACCCTGTGGTGCCCAACCCGTACACTCTTTTGTCCTCAATACCTTCCTCCACAACTCACTATTCTGTTCTCGATCTTAAAGATGCTTATTTTCACTATTCCCCTGCACCCCTCGTCCCAGCCTCTCTTTGCTTTCACTTAGACTGACCCTGACACCCCTTACGCAGCAGATCACCTGGGCTGTACTGCCGCAAGTCTTCACAGACAGCCCCCATTACTTCAGTCAAGCCCAAATTTCATCCTCATCTGTTACCTATCTCGGCATACCTCATAAAAACACATGTGCTGTCCCTGCTGATCATGTCCAGTTAATCTCCCAAACCTCAATCACTTACAAAACAACAACTCCTTTCCTTCCTAGGCATGGTTACTGTTGTCAGAATTCTTACACAAGAGCCAGGACCACACCCTGTAGCCTTTCTGTCCAAACAACTTGACCTTACTGTTTTAGCCTAGCCCTCATGTCTGCCTGCAGCGGCTGCCACTGCTTTAATACTTTTAGAGGCCTTAAAAATCACAAACTATGCTCAACTCACTCTCTACAGCTCCATAATTTCCAAAATCTATTTTCTTACTCACACCTGATGCATATACTTTCTGCTCCCCGGCTCCTTCAGCTGTACTCACTCTTTGTTAAGTCTCCACAATTACCATTGTTCCTGCCCCTGACTTCAATCCGGCCTCCCACATTATTCCAGATACCACACCTGACCCTCATGACTGCATCTCTCTGATCCACCTGACGTTCACCCCATTTCCCCACATTTCCTTCTTCCCTGTTTCTCACCCTGATCACACTTAGTTTATTGATGGCAGTTCCACCAGGCCTAATCGCCACACACCAGCAAAGGCAGGCTCTGATATAGTACAAGCCACTAGCCCGCCTCTTAGAACCTCTCATTTCCTTTCCATCATGGAAATCTATCCTCAAATAAATCACTTATCAGTGTTCCATCTGCTATTCTGCTACTCCTCAGGGATTATTCAGGCCCCCTCCCTTCCCTACACATCAAGCTCAAGGATTTGCCCCCACACAGGACTGGCAAATTAGCTTTACTCAACATACCCGGAGTAAGATAACTAAAATACCTCTTAGTCTAGGTAGACACTTTCACTGGATTAGTAGAGTCCTTTCCTACAGGGTCTGAGAAGGCCACTGCAGTCATTTCTTCCCTTCTGTCAGACGTAATTCTTCAGTTTAGCCTTGTCATTCCCTTCTGTCAGACTTAATTCCTCAGTTTAGCCTTCCCACCACTATACAGTCTGATAACAGACCAGCCTTTATTAGTCAAATCAGCCAAGCAGTTTTTCAGGCTCTTAGTATTCAGTGACAGACTAATATTCTATTAAAAACACACCTCACCAAGCTCAGCCACCAACTTAAAAAGGACTGGACAATACTTTTACCACTTTCGCTTATCAGAATTCAGGCCTGTCCTCGGAATGCTACAAGATACAGCCCATTTAAGCTCCTGTATAGACACTCCTTTTTATTAGGCCCCAGTCTCATTCCAGACACCAGACCAACTTAGACTGTGCCCCAAAAAACTTGTCATCCCTACTATCTTCTGTCTAGTCATACTCCTATTCACCATTCTCAACTACTCATACATGCCCTGCTCTTGTTTACACTGCCAGTTTACACTGTTTCTCCAAGCCATCACAGCTGATATCTCCTGGTGCTATCCCCAAACTGCCACTCTTAACTCTTAAAGTAAATAAATAATCATTGCTGGCAAGGCTATGCTGAATCTCCTTAGGCACTCTCTAATTAGATGTCCTGGGTCCTCCCAATTCTTAGTCCTTTAATACCTGTTTTTCTCCTTCTCTTATTCCGTTTGGTTTTTCAATTCATACAAAACTGTATCCAGGCCATCACCAATAATTCTAAATGACAAATGTTTCTTCTAACAACCCCACAGTATCACCCCTTACCACAGAATCTTCCTTCAGCTTAATCTCTCCCACTCTAGGTTCCCACGCCGCCCCTAATCCCGCTCGAAGCAGCCCTGAGAAACATCGCCCATTATCTCTCCATACCACCCCCAAAAATTTTCGCTGTCCCAACCCTTTACCACTATATCGTTTTATTTTTCTTATTAATATAAGAAGACACTAATAGCTGATTGAATGCTGGCTTAATTTAGATATACCTGGTAATCCAACTCTATTCAAATTCTTTTAAAATAGAACAAGAAATAAGCAAGCAAACACTCTAAAAAAAGTCTTGAGTATAAAACCCTTGACAATATATACAAAGGATTATTATGTCATGATTCTTGGTGTCTTAAGGCATAGTTCAAACTCCTGGTTCTTAAGTGTAAGCTGTGCTGCATGAACGTTAACTAAGCCACTATCAATATATACAGAATAATATAATTGTCTATTACAGAAAATGCGAAAATTAGCATAAACATAAGTAAATCATAGTGTCTTATTTAGAAATTCTATGTCTACAAAGTCCCTACAACTTGTGCAAGAAAAGGAATCTTCTTAGAGAATTTATTACTATCTCATGGAATTCAAGGACAAAAGCAATAGTTGGACTGAAACAAAGACACAGAATATTGTCAGAAATCATAGGACTGCTCATTTACATTCTCTCTTTCTCTCTCTCTCCACCCTCCATTCTCATTCTCTCTTTCTCTCTGGCTTTCTGTCTCTCATCTCTTGATCTTTTTTTTAATCTCATCACTTCATTCTTGTTTCTTTCTTCTGACAGCCAGTCTTTTTCATCAACATTTCTGGTTCTATAATGCCACTCTGGCCCCAGCACCATTCAGTGTGCAATGTACATCCACTTTGCTTTTGTGTCTCCTCATCAGTTTCCAGGGAAAAGTCTGGGTTAGACATAGTCATGGGTTTCTCAGAGGGATACCTAGCATATTTAGGGTACAAATCCAGACTTTCCTTCTGCATTTGAGGCAGGACTAATTTTCAAAAGTCACAACTCTGGAGTCACCTTTGATTTCTTTTATGTTTTTTTTTAAATACTTCTATCAGGATGTTCTAAATATATGTACAATAATTTCATAAAAATGATATTAGATTCACCTTAGTACAAAGTTATGATCTATGACCCATGGCTGCTGAATAAAATTCATATTTCACATTATGCCTGCCCCTTCAAGGCCTCATTTTAGGGTAAATGTTTTTTGAATTTTGTTTTACCCTAACTCATGATTTTGCTACCTCTCACTTTTGGTAAACTGCATGGGCTTCACTTCAGAACCATCACAAAGTCCTCCTTTTAAAAAAATAGTTCTTTCACTGAATGAAAAATACAATGAGCCAAAATGCAACACTCTTGGAGACAGTATTCCAGTGGTTTTCACCAGGAATGTGGTCTTTTGTGATTCTCTAAATTCCTAAGTTGTCTCCATTATTTAAAAAGAAAAAAAGAGAGTTGATAAATGGTAAGATGATTTTATAACATAAACATGGAAAATGAATAATTGAATAATTGTTACTTGACAACAGGAAACCAACAGTATTAAAAGGAAATGGACCATCATAACTGTTTCAAGTGCCTAAATTAGAATGTCAACCATCTAGATTGAAGACCAAATTATTTCCTTAGTCCAGATCCAGGATAGAGATAACATGACTTACCCATTGGAAGGCTCTACTGTTTTCTACTGGAGAAAAAAAAAGTTTTAAATGGATAATTTCTTATAAGTTTTAAAATATTCATTAGTTTTAGTTTCATTGTACAACAGAGCTATCTCTTGCCAAATATATCTTTAACCACCGAAAATGAAATGAGCTTAACCCTTAATTAGGGTGTCTGTAGTAGAAAAAAAAACACAAACATGGTATTGCAGTGCATTCACCTTTCTTTTGTCTAAAACAGAGAGTACAGAGGACTGAGTGCATACTTGGTCAGAAATCATTTTTTAGCCAACACTTCTAAGGTATCCTATTTTTTACTGTGCAAAAACCTATTATTAAAACTAAAACAGTGTTCAGTTTAAAGGTAAACCCACTAAGATGTTTATAAACTGTCTTCTAATTATTGAAAGACTGAAATGATATATTTAAATATAATTTTGAATTAAAAAACAAGTCTCCATGCTTACGTCAATAAGACATATCTATATGTCATGATATAATCCATTTTACCATTTGATAGGGTATAGTAATGAAAACTTACTTTAATTCCATACAGCTGAATTATCTCGCATAAATTTGTGAGTTGAACAGATGTTTTTGCTGGCACATTTAGATAGTTTCTCTGAACATTCTCCTCTGCTGATGAGTTGCTGTCTCCGTTACAAGGAATGCCTTAAACATAATTGTAGTACAGCTGTAGACATAAATGGTTTTGATGGTGTTTAAGCTCCATAATATTTTAAGTGGCTTTTCAAGCCTCAATCAAGATGATTTTAAGTCATTAAGTCTATGCTTTTGCAGCTGATGATTTGTGTCTTAGAGATAGTATTCGGTGGCTACCATATTGTCCTTTTAGAATATGTAAACTTTTGTATCATGGTGTAATTTTTTTACTACTGAAAACAAGAAATTTGAGAATTCTTGAATTCACAATGAGTACCAAAGCATATTTCTAAGATGATCTCAGACTGCAGTAGAACTAATTAATTATGTCTAAATGTTCCAACTTAGAGCACCATTTCTTAATTTTCTCAATCCAAGGATATCTGCCTACAGGACTCAGGAACCTAGAGCTGCTCTCACATTTACCACCTTTGGACAAACACGCAAAAATTTCTGCTGAACACTCTTTGACATTTTCCTTGTCTTTTTAATGCAGAGCAAGGACAGGGGTCAGAGAACAGTGAGGATGCGGAGGACACAGACGTTCACTAGACAGAGCACAGGTGACTTATTTCAGTGAGACTTGAGTTTGCTTTTCTTCACTTCTCATTCTGTTAGCAAATTTTTAAAGAAATAACATAATGTTGAGAGATCTGGCCAGAATGCTTTTTTATTTTTAATTTTTATGGGTATATAATAGTTGTACATATTTATGGGGTACATGTGATATTTTGATACAAGCATACAATGTGTAGTGATCAAATCAGGGTAATTGGGATATTTATGACCTCAAACATTTATCATTTCTTTGTGTCGGGAACATTTCAAATACAGATTGTTTGATTACTCATCCAGCCACAGCTGTGGCGCAGTTAGTATTAGTGAATACTAATATCCCAGTCTCTAGACATTCTTACTGGTGGATTTCCAAAAATAACAAGTTACTTGAGAAATGCTATCTCATTAATAAGTATAATCAACTTACTGTTTTCACGTTTTCCTCAAGTCCATAATACAGGAGGATCTGGAATTTTCTCATGACAAACTTGATAATCACTTTGCAAAAAAGAAAGACAAATAGAGAAAATGTAGGTAATATAGCACACTGCTCTTTTCTATGATTATTTTTAGACCAATTGAAAAAAAAATAAACCTTAAAGCCAACAGGGAACAATGCCTAATTTTTCAGTACTCTGAGGCATGCATATATATATATTATATATATATTTTATATATACGTATATATATAATATATATACGTATATATAATATATATATTATATATGTATATATTATATATATACGTATATATATTTTATATGTATACGTATATATATAATATATACGTATATATAATATGTATATACATATATATGTGTATATATATAATGTATACATATGTATATGTATACATATATAATATACATATATATGTATATATAATATATATATGTATATATATGTGTATAAATATATGTATATACACACACGTGCAAGCACACACACACAAGTATATATGTGTGTGTATATATATATATGTGTCATGTTGGGATTTCATTCTCTCACTTAATTCTCTAAAAAGAAGAAAAGTTTATTGTAAATAAAAGAGGCAAGGGTGTAATTAATGTTTGGAATAAATATTGATTCACCTGAGTGAAATTGAAATAATTTAAAAATAAGTCTCATTTCCTCCTACATAAAACATTGAAACCTGTTTGAGATCCATCTGGTGTGTTAGTAAGTGAACAGATTTGGAGCAGAAAAGCCTGAGTGAGACCCTGCTCTTTATTTTCTGGTATTAATATTCTGGAATCTTTACCTAATTTCTTACTGCCCACGTTTCCTCATGTACAGAATGACAGGAATCACGCAGATGTGGCAGAGTCTTTGGGTTAATTCAATGAACTAATACATGTGAAGCACCTGCTCAGGTACCAGCACAGTTGATAACTATTAATTCTCCTTCCCTAGTTTTTTGTTTGTTTTTGAGGCCTAAGTAGAGGGCATTCTTTGAAGTTTGCTGGTATGGAAGAAATCAGGATTATCAATTCAGAAACCTAAATGTGTCAAATTATAATAATAGGGACCTATAATCTGCTAATGATTAAGAATTTGGGAACTTTGTTACAATAAAGTCTGTGAAAAATCATTCTTCCAGTTAAGAAAGTATATATTCTCTTCAATATTATATGTAATAATTTGAAATTTGCCTTTTCCAAGCATGAAAATTAGAGAATAGACATTGGTCCTTCAGATGAAGTTGAGATGGAATTTGAAGCTAATTAATACCCATATTCCCAAGAAGGCATGCATCAGGTTGTCAGAGAGCTTATTCTAATCTTGTATTGGTAATGTTGACAGCTACTAAATTCAGATCATTATCTTGCGGCCCAGGGCAAGTAATTTTATATTCTCATAAATGTTTACCTTGATATGATACATTTCTGTCAGCACATATTTAGAAATGGTAAGAGCCAGGAGCACATATGAAGTTTTATTCAAAACAAGTAATTTTCTTCTTCTCAAAACAGAATCCCATGGTAAACAAAAAATTATATTTTTTAATTTTGAGAAAATGTGAGGATGATTTTAATAAAATTAAAATACAAATTTTACAGGAATTCTAACCAGAAGATCTATGTTTAAAGTCAATATAAGAAGGCTTCATATACAACATGTCTCTTTTTACTTCTTCTCCTAGAATTTGTTTAAAAATAGAGAGAAATATGTATTTTAAAGCCACAAACTCAGCAAAACTAAGAGAAGTAACAATTTTCAAACTGAAACATATGGGAAAGTTTGTAAAAACAGGTAAGATGGAACAGAAGGGACTGGAAAAACAAAGAAAAAATAATTTGGACAGTAGCTCAAGTTAGCAGATCTCAGTGCGTGCAAGCAAAATATTCATTTCTTGCAAGTGAATGGTTTGTCCTACAGGACTAAGTCATAGCTATTCTTTGCAACAATGAGGGGAGGAACAACCGGGTCGGAAGGACTGGGTGAAGTCTTCGAGACACAGCTTTTATTCGAAAAGGCAAATTAGGCTGTATGGAGAGATACCAAGAGCCACTTCCCTAGGAAGCTGACAGCAGTTGAAAGCCCACCTTTAGACTGTGAAGCTTGGATGGGTACACTGGCCCCACACTTGCCATGGGATTCCCTTCCTGGTGGCTGGTCCTGGTGCATCAATAGAAATGCATCTATTGATGAATTTAAAAGTATCATCTCATGTACCATTCAAAAAATATACCAAAGGGGGAAAAACTGGAAGAAGCAGAAAAATTAGCAATTGATGAACACTTACTGAAAAAATATTGCCACGGAAGAGTTAAAATACTACAGCCAAATATTTTGCTATGTATTAAAACATCTTAATGAATTAATCACCTTTATTAAAGAAAATCGCTGATCAGAAACACAGGAACTTCAGAAATTTACATCAAGATAACAGGAGGAGATGAAATGTGAGCAGGTGGTCTCAAGAAAAAAATATTGAAAAAATTCTAACAAGAAGAAAGTTGATACTACAAGAACACAAAGCAGAATACATTTTGTAAAAGAAAAAATCACACTAAAGGGCATTGAGTCTAGAAATAAGAATAACAAGAAGAAACGGAAAAGAGAATCTTTAGAAAGAGAATCAAATATGTAAAAGACAGGCAAAAGAAACCCAACATTAATGTAATTTAAGCCCCAAAACGAACACAGCAATAGAATAGAACAAAAACACTGAGAGGTGGTATTATTTACCACAATTGGGTGGTAATAGAGAGAGGAGGAGAAAGGATGAAAAGGAAATATGCTATTTGAATATTGTTCATAGTTGGGAACTGGTAGAGATTATCTTTAAAAACTTGATAATATGAGGAAAGGTATAATTATTAAGAACAATAATAAAAAGAACCAAAACCTTTCAAAAAAGAATCAAAACATTTCAGGATAAAAGAAAACACATACACACAAAAAACACAGAGCAACGAAATAGACTACAAAGCAAAATTAATAACCATAAGGAGAAAAGAAAATAATTTAAAAGTCAGACTAAATATGATTTATAGTAATAAATATAGATAACTTAAAATTTTCATATTAAGAAATAGTTTTAGTCTGATGACAAAACAAAACCTAAATCTGCAATGTCACAAGAATCTCATGAAAATTGACTCCATAATTGGCCACAGAAACATCCTAAATAAATCCAAAAAGAAGTTGAAAATAGCACAGAAAATACTACAAATCAAAATGCAATGGAACAAAAACCACTGACAAAATTATAAAAATAAATGCCTCATCCACCAAGAAGTTTAAAAACTCTTCTTAAACCAATCTTGGGTGAAAGAGAAAATGTAAAGCAAAATATTAGAATATAACAATAATGAAAATATCAAACCCTTTGAGATATAACTAAAATAGTACTTTAATTGAAAAGTTCATGACTTTACATATTTATAGAAATTTAAAACATGAGCACAATTTCTTTTAATAAGCAACTCAAAAAGCTAGTAAAAGGCCAACAAAATAAACTAAAAGAAAGCAAAAGGGAAAGTATTTATAAAATTATAACTATAAATAAACTATAAATATTATAAGAATATTAGAATACATGTATTAGAAAAGAAAAACAGAATTAATAAACAGTAATAAAAAATAAAAAATGCCATTGGCAAACTACTAGATAATCTAATCTAGTATATATTTAGTAATCGAATATATATGCTATATATATTCGTGTCTGTATACCGAAACAGACACACACACACACACACGAAGACCTGTATAAACTATCCAATTATCTAAGAATGTTCAAAGTTTACTTGAAAAGAGACAAATCTAAATAAGAGACTGATTTCCCCATAAAAGGTAAAAAAAAAAAATAAACAATCTGCCTCCATTGCCTAAAAACACCTTGCCTAGATTATCGTAGTACAGGGCAATTCTGCAAAAGCTCTTAAAGTCAGATAATCCTAAGAGCACTTATATTAGTGCAGATCACACATGCAAACTCAAATGATGACATTCACATTCTTTTTACCTGGTTAGTATAATTTCAGCACCAATACCTGCAAAGACCACATAAATGCATATACACACAAATATTAATACATACACATAAAATATAGGTCAAATTGTCCTAAAATATCCATGCAAGATTCCTAAAGCAAATTTACAAAAACAATCCTCACACGTCTTTTAACATGTTATAATCAAGGTTGTTTATTTAAAAATGGTGCAAAATTATTTAACATTTAAAACTTAGAATTCATTTTCAGTAGATAAGAAAATCAACTGATCATTTCAATACATGTTCAAGTCATCTGAAATAACTAAAAATATTGATAATTGTTAAAAATACCCAATATGATAAAACAGAATGGTTACTTCCTTAACGAGATATATAATATAGACATATATATAACTATATAGCACTTTAAATTGTTTTCAATTCTATAAGGATGCCCCTTATACCTTAATTATGAAATATTATATTGGCATTGTGAGCAATTATTAAAAACATATGCATAAATGCTGTGTCTAAGCTATTCCAATTTTGGAAATGTATACTCAGATATACTTGGATATTAGAGGATAAAAATAATTTGAGGTATAAATATTGGAAAAAATAGGCAAAATTATCACCGTTAGCAGAATATGGCTGAATCCCCAGAAATCTTCAAGTAATTGTGGAAAAGCTATTAAAACAATAAGAATATCCAGTAAAGTAGCAGTGCATGAACATTATTGATGTTCATATAAATATCTGCGTTTAGAAATTGTCTTTACGCGAGGCGCGGTGGCTCACGCCTGTAATGCCAGCACTTTGGGAGGCCGAGGTGCACGGATCACAAGGTCACTAGCTCGAGACCATCCTGGCCAACATGGTGAAATCCTGTCTCTACTAAAATACAAAAAAAAAAAAAAAAATTGCTGGGCGTGGTGTTGCGCGCCTGTAGTCCCAGCTACTTGGGAGGCTGAGGCAGGGGAATTGCTTGAATCTGGGAGGCGCAGGTTGCAGTGAGCCAAGATCCTTCCACTGAACTCCAGGCTGGCCACAGAGCAAGACTCCGTCTCAAAAAAAAAAAAGAAAGAAAGAAATTACTTCTTTAGATGAGAAGATGCACAAAAGAACATACATGAAAATTAACTTGAATCTGCAAAAACTATGTGGGGAAAAACTTAGATATAAAATTTAATCAGAACGAAAACAAACAAATCCCAAAAAGAATAGAAGGACTGGTCAGCAATCACGAGCATTCAACCTCACATTGATATCAAGTCTCTCAATTTATGCAAAATTTTAATTTGATTCCAATTAAAATACCAATAAAAATTTCTTAACACTGAGCAAATTGATTCTACAGTTCATGTGGAAAGAAAGTAAGCAAGAATAATTTTAAAAATGTGAAAAAGAAGAGGAATATTATCTGTAGCAGACAACAATGTATATTTTAAATGATCAAAACCAAGCATCAGTGTACGGTACTTCTGATGCATTTCTGGAAAGACAGACCAATTGAAAAAAATTACAAAGGATGGAAATAGACCCAAAAACATAGTAGAATTTGGAATATGGCAATCAGTTCATCTCAAATTATTAAGAGATGTTTGGCTTTTCAATAAATGCCTATTTGGGACAACTGGACTGGCATTTGGAAAACAATGAAACAGGAACCGTACCTCCCACAGTGCATCAGAATAAACTCTACATGAATTAAAGATTTAAATGTAAATAATAACTGACTTACAACCTTGTGTACAGTAGTAGTTACTAAATATAACTTATGATCTAGATGATATCATCTAAATGAAAATGAAAACAACACCAAACAGGCCGGGTGCAGTGGCTCATGCCTGTAATGCCAGCACTTTGGGAGGCCGAGGTGGGTGGATCACGAGGTCAAGAGATCGAGACCATTCTGGCCAACATGGTGAAACCCCGTCTCTACTAAAAATACAAAAATTAGCTGGGCATGGTGGTGCGTGCCTGTAGTCCCAGCTACTCAGGAGGCTGAGGTAGGAGAATCGCTTGAACCTGGGAGGCAGTGAGCTGAGATCACGCCACTGCACTCCAGCCTGGCGACAGTGAGACTCCGTCAAAAAAAAAACACAAAAATCCACAAAACAAAGCATCTTCAACTGTTTTGAAAAACATAAGTAAAACTTTAAAATAACTATAAACAAACTTTAAAATAACTATAAAAAAAGACAGTTGACAAACTACACAACTGAAAATAAAAATTTGCAACTTCACAAAAGGTTATTCTAAAATTTAAAAAATACCTAAAAATTAGTAATAAGAAAATGTAAAAAAAGTTAGGAAAACATTATAAACTGGCATTCACATGAACAAAAATACAATGGCTTTTAATCATATGACAAGATGTTCAACTTTATCCACGATAAGAGGAGAGTAAGTTAAGAATACACTGAAATTGCATTTTTCTTCTATTGACAAAATACAAAAATTGATCATTGTTGCTTAGCCATAAAAAAGCCAGTATTCTCGTACATTTCTGGAATAAATTAGCTGAACTTCTATTGAGGTTAATTTGATAAAGTTTATCAATATACAAATACATATGTATACATATAAATATTCATATACGTGCACAGAACTTCCATTTCTGGAGTTTAAACTACAATATACTTGTATATTTGTGAAATGACAATTGTACAATATTATAACATTGAACTAAAAGTGTATTAACTAGCAAAACACTGGAAATAATATAAATGCTCATTAATAGACTAAATCACAAATTGCTATGCAGTCTTTTAAAAAAAGTAATTCATGTACTGACATGGAATTTTTGCAAAGATAAATTTTAAGTAAAAAAGACAAATGATGAACAATGTGAAGAAGAGAGATGACACAACTGCATAAACTCTGGAAAGGATCACTAGACACTAAAAGAGTGTTTTCCATGTAGTTAAAGTGGCAACCAGTTTGAAAGTTGGATATGTGGGTGCTAGGTGTGGCTGTGTCCTCACCAAAATCTCATCTTGACTGTAGCTCCCACAATTCCCACATGTCATGGGAGGGACCCAGTGGGAGGTAGTTGAGTCATGGGGGTGGGTCTTTCCCGTCTGTTCTAGGGACAGTGAATAAGTCTCATGAGATCTGATGGTTTTATAAGGAGGAGTTCCCCTGCACAAGCTCTCTCTTTGCCTGATGCCATGTAAGAAACGCCTTTGTTCTTCCCTCGTCTTCTGCCATGATTGTGAGGCCTCCCCAGCCACATGGAACCCTGAGTCCATTAAACCTCTGTTTCTTTATAAATTACCCAGTCTTGGGTATGTCTTTATCAGCAGTGTGAGAACAGACTAATACAGGGGTAATGGGAAAGGTGAGAGATTTTTCACTGTTGTTAGATCATTCTTACGTTACTATAAATAAATAGCTAAGGCTGGGTTATTTATAGAGAAGTTTGCTTGGCTCATGGTTCTGCAGGCTGTACAAGAAACATGGTGCAAGCATCTGTTTCTAGGAGGACCTCAGGAAGCTTCTAATCGTAGTGAAAGGCAAAGTGGGAGCAAATGTGTCTCATGCCAAGAGAGATAGTCACAGAGAGAGGGGAGGTGCCACACACTTTTAAACAAGGGGATGGTGCTAAACCATTCATGAGGGTTCCTCCCCCATAAGCTAATCACCTCCTAGCAGGCCATACCTCCAACACTGGGGTTATGTTTCAGCAAGAGATTTGAAGGGGACAAACATCCAAACCATATGAACTGTATTTGTTTATATATTTGTATTCTTGAACTTTCTGAATGGATTGCCGTTTATTATAAATGTATTATTAGTTATATTAATTAATATATTTAATTAATTTAATTAGTTAATTAATATTATATATATTATTTATTTACATCTTATATTTGCAGTTATTCATGGTGACCACATCAAAGCATATTTTAAGTATTATGCATATTACCTATTTAAATGTAGTAAGTTTTACAGACAGTTTTCATCTTTAATTTCAGTCATTCCACTTTAAATTTCACCATTAATGTAAATAAAAATAAATCACAAGTTTAAATAAAGCATGTGAGTTATTGAAGCAAGACATATTTTATTATTGTAATAATTATTCGTGTAAAATTAGTTCTTCAAAATCCTGAAAGCATTAGCCACACATATGTGGCTATTTTCACATATATGATTCTTTGTACATTGAAATTCCGAAGCACACCATAGCTACAAGATCTCACCCAGGCTTCTTGGCACAAAAATCCTTGTTAATTATTAGAAATAATTTCAGAGGGATAAATGGATACCTTTAAAAAATAATATTGTAATTTAATTTACACTGAAACATAGATATTGCTTTCAGATTAAGTATTCATAAAAATATTCATCAATATAAAAATTGAACCTATTTAAATTAATTATGAATAATTTTGTTCCTCACTCACTATTCAATATCCATAGTTTCCTATATTAATGTCACTTCCTTTCTAAGATGAGGACATTAAGATAATGAGAAGACATGGTAATCAATTTTGTATATAAGTTGAGAACTTAGATAAGCCTTAAAAGGCAGATTCCTCACAGCATCTCTAAGGTCTGAGTTGTCCAACCTCCTTGCCCTATGCCATCCAACTACCTCCCTGACACCATATCCTTTTTCTCTGTATGGTTCACTGGGCTCTGTGCTCACTAGCTGATATGATCTAACTGTGTCCCCACCCAAATCTCATCTTCAATTGTAGCTCCCATAATCCCCATGTGTTGTGGGAGGGATGCAGTGGGAAGTAATTGGATCACGGAGGTGGATTTTTCCCATGTTGTTCTCATCATAGTGAATAAGTCTCATGAGACCTGATAGTTTTATAAGGAGCAGTTCCCCTGCTCATGGTCTCTTGCCTGCCGCCATGTAAGTCATGACTTTGCTCCTCCCTTGCCTTCTGCCATGATTGTGAGGCCTCCCCAGCCATGTGGAACCATGAGTCCATTAAACCTCTTTTTCTTTATAAATTACCCATTCTTGGGTATTTCTTCATAGCAATATGAAAATGGACTAATACACTAGCCTCCTCAGCTTCCCTCTAATATAGCAAGCAGGCTTCTACCACAGGACCTTTGTATCTGCTGTTCTGCTGGCTAGAATGGTCTTCCCAATATCCTGAAGGCTCACATTCTTATCACCTTCAGGTTTGGTTGAAATGTGATTTTCTTCATGAGGCCTTACTTAATAACCTTATTTAAAAGTGACCACCCTCCTCATCCTCCACACCCACACAGGCACTTCCTATGCATCTTTTTTGTTCCCTTCCCTTCCCTTCCCTTCATTAACAGTTATCACCAGTTAACGTATTTTTAATTTAATATATGTATTTGTTTAATCACCTATAATGCTGGGATTGTATCCTTTCTATACTCTGCTTTATCCTAGAACTTTTAATTTTCCTGGAATGTAGGAGGCATTCAATAAAGACTGGGTGAATAGACAAATCAGACTATAGACAAACTGAATGCTTCGACCAGAGCATCCTCATGAAAGTGCTGTTTTCTGTTGGATATATTCTCAATGCTGTATAATCAATTATTTTGAAAATATATTCATATTTTACAAGTAAATATCTATATCAATGTTTATATTTCCTGTTTAATTTCATTCATTAATTGCATTACATTTCTGCTAAATTTAAAGCCAATAATTAAAATAATACTAACTTCAAGATGAATCACCAGACATAAACAATTGTTAGTCCTAGACATAAAAGAGCTCATACTGTGGCCTGTGGCCATAAGACTATGTTCTTCAGGACTTTTGTTATTGTTGTCTTTGTTTGTTTGTTTGTTTGTTTGTTTTGAGACAAAGTCTCACTCTGTCTCCCAGGCTGGAGTGCAGTGGCACGATCTCAGCTCACTGCAACCTCCACCTCCTAAGTTCAAGCTATTCTCTTGCCTCAGCCTCCCAAGTAGCTGGAATTACATGTAAGCACCACCACGCCCAGCTAATTTTTGTATTTTTTAGTGGACAGTGGGTTTCACCATGTTGGCTGGGTTGGTCTCAAACTCCTGACCTCAAGTGATCCACCCACCTCGGCCTCCCAAAGTGCTGGGATTATAGGCAAGAACCACTGTGCCCAGATGTTCTTCAGGTTTTGGTTTTTGTTTTGAGTTGTTTTGTTTTGTTTTTAGAGACAGGGCTTGCCTTAACCTGGGCTGGAGTACAATGGCGCATTACAGCTCACTGAAGCCACGAAATCCTGGGTTAAAGAGATCCTCCCACTTCAGCCTCAGCCTCCCAATTAGTTGAGACAACAGGCACACACCACCATGCCTGGCCTATGTCCTTTAATACGTGCTTTCCAAGAGTTGGCCTTCTCAAAAATGGAACACCTCATCAGTCTGTATGCCATTATTTAAGGAATTTATATTAAGAAACAGATGTATACAAACAGCATCCCTATTTAAAATGTATCTTTCTAGAAACCTAAAACACTGAGATAACAATACTTTAATTGAATGGATATTTAAATTTTAAATTATGTTAAGTGAATCTTCAGGAAATCTGGTTAATGTTTATACATCTTAAATGGAAACATTTAATATGAATCTAAATCTAGTAATCCCAATGGCCTTTAATCAGTAGGCAAATCTCCTTTGCTAAAGGAAAAGCTGCATAATATAGTTATTTTAAATATAATTGATTCCTTATGTGTTATATTCATAATAAAATTGTAATCCCGTAAGTATATCCCATGGATTCTTAAGAAACAGAACTTTTCTTGTTCTATTGCTAAATAGGAGACATTCCTTCATATTTCAAAATATTTTTAAATAATCAAGATATCAAATACTGGTTTAAATTTACTATTTGGAGGAGCTGACTTTCAAACTATTGAAAAGTCAGCTTACAAAATACAGCGAATTTCTTTTTTCTTGAAGACTTTTGTCTCTTCCAAAAAGAAACAAGGTACACATAGAAATAAAATTTTCAAGACACAATTTCATTTAATTTTTTTACATTTATTTACTTTTCTAATCAAACTTCTATTTTTATTTTAAATAATACCCAATTGTAGAAATTTTGCAAGAATGGTACAACAAACATCCATGATATTCACTAAAATTCATCACATTTTAGCAATTGGTACATTATCTGTCTCTCAATCTCTCTCTCTCTCTTTAGGTAGCCATAAATTAAGCTGTTAAGTCATTGAAAGACATAATCATACGTACAATTTTACCCCTATATATTTTGCATGTATGTCCTAAGAATGAGGACATTTTTCTTAATAAAAGGTAATACAACTATCATACTCAGGAAATTTAACGTAAATATGACACTGTTTCCTAATATACTACTTTCTCTATTCAAATTTCCCTAATTGTGCAAATAATAACCTTTATGGCTTTTTCTTTCAATCAACCATCCAATCTAGGATTCTCCATTGATTAAATTTAGATTTGATGTCTCTTTAATGTACAGCAGTGTTCATTTTCTTTTTGCTTTTCATAATACTGATATTTTTTGAAGAGTATAGGGTAGCAGTTTTGCAGAATTCCTCACAATTTGGACACTTCTGATTGTTTATTCAGTAAGACATTCAAGTTAAACATTGGCAGGATTACTACATAGGTGACAGTAAAAGGAAGATACTTTTAAATTAATGCAGTTGAAAAAGAGGCTGACTGAGCCCTTACTATGTGAAAATTTAGTAAGAATTCTGTATGAGTCAGGCACAGTCTTAACCTGTCTTCAGTAAACTCACAACCTCTTGGGAGCCTTACCATCAATGAAAAGTTAAGTAACAATAAAGATCAAAGCAGCAGCAGTGACAAATATGGCTAAATCTCCCAGTTTGAAGGAAATTATTTCCCAAACTAGGGTTACTCCATATATCAAGTGGTCTAATAATCATGGAACTGTACTTACTGTTGCTACCATATTTCAAAAGTATTTAACCCCAAGGTCCCAAATTGCACAGTGGGTAACTATGTCTACGTATTAGTTTATTTTGCATTGCAATAAAGGAATACCTGAGGCTGGGTAATTTATAAAGAAAAGAGGTTTATTTGGCCCAGAGTTCTGCAGGCTTTACAAGAATCATGGCACTGGCATCTGCTTGGCTTCTGGTGAGAACTCAGGAAGCTTTTACTCATGGCAGAAGGCAAGGGAAGCCAGTGTGTCACCTGGAGACCAAAGGAGCAAGAGAGAGGAGAAGGTGCCAGGCTCTTTTTAACAATCAGTTATCATGTAAACTAACAGAGCAAGAACTTATTACCACCAGGGTGACAGCAAGCCATTCATGAGGGATCCACTCCCATAATCCAAGCACTTGCCACCATGCCCCACCTCTAACACTGGGGGTCACATTTCAACATGAGATTTGTTGGTGACAAACAACCAAACCATGTCAGCCCAAGATCAGGAAACAGAAAGCTTACATCCAATCCCTACTCATACCCCCCTAGTTCACCCATCTTTGTCCACTTCTCTTATCTGTTCTGTCAACATTACAGAGTGCGGATTTGTCCTAGAAATTTGGTACTTGTTTGAATTCTCATCTTTCTTTCGGGACCCTCTGTTCCATTTTGTCCTAGACAAGTAAATGACAGGGATTCCATAACAACAAGAATAAAATGATTTCCGAAGATAGCATATTTCCTAATTTGACAATACTTATTAAACACACATTATAACCAGGTCCTCATTCAAATGTAAACAATAGTTTCCTACCCTCCTGGAGCCTGAATTTTATCGCTGGGAAGAAAGCAATCAATGAACAAGTAAATTAGAAAACATTGAATGATAGTAAATGTTATGAACATTTTTTGAAAGAATGATATAGAGTGATCAGATGGCACATTAAGTTTGAATTATCAGAGAAGGGCTTTCTATGTGCATTGATTTAAGTAAAAACCTGGAAGACAGAAAGAAACCAGCCATAAAAATTCATAGAAAAAAGAAATCCATGAATTGAGAAAATGATTGTTAAGGCTCTAAAGTGGAACGAAGTTCTTATATTTGAGGAACAAGTAAAACGACTCTAGTGTCTGGAGTAAGGTGGGCAAAGAGAAAAAATGATGGGAGAAGACAAAGTCAAAGGTGCACGTTTGCTACGATAAGCTTATCAGACTTCTAAATAATAGAAAAGTTAACAAGTATCTGATATGTAGAAGTATCTTCTACTTGAATATAAGTATGGGCTTCAGGAGCTATTACTTGGAAAGTATAGAGACTTTTGCTGCAGTAAGACTTGTGTAGCAGGGAGGAATCCCTCTCTTTGGCCTTGAGTCCATTGCAAGAGAGTAAGTAAAACAGGTCTACATGGTTTTTTTTTTTTTTCTATTTGATGATGGATGATGTCTCCTTCTGTGTGTGTTAAGTGGGATGCCCATTGCAACTAGTCATTCTAACTCGGCCTAGAATTTACAGGCAAGAAGAAAAAAATACAGGAAGATGAATAGCTCAGTGCCAGACAAGATTTGCTTCAACAGATCTTTAGAACAGAAATTAAAGGAGGAGAGTAGCTCCAAATGGTTGTAAAAATACCAGAATGGTTTATTATTATTCAAATGACATTAATGTATTAGAGTGAAGAAGTTGATAACCAAAACACTAGTGCCCTGTTTAGTCAATAATTCATTCATCCTGGTTACATTAATGGGATTATTAGTATGAGCCAAACAAAGCTACATCCTGAGACAGAGAAAGCAACTAGGCATAGGCCTTGCTTTCAGTGAAGTCACATATACAAAGAGAGACAGAAAGCAAAAACCCTTGATTACACTACAGAGTAAGAAGTGTTAGGCAAATAGGCACAGGGTGCTCTGAGAATTAAAAAGAAGAAACCAAGAGCTGAGGAACCTAATCCCTTATCTCCTTGTCAAGGAAGACTAAGAGGAACAGACATTTGTTATACCTGAGCTGGCTCTGTAAGGATCAGTGAGTATGGAAAGAAGGATTTTAAATGGTCTGCATGTGCAGAATCATAGAGAAAAAAAATTAAATCTATCTATCCATATATATGTATTTATATACTTATATTTGTTTATGTATTTTTATGCCATATTGTCTGTGTGTGTGTGTGTGTGTGTGTATGGCTACATCTTCATTGGTTGACAATAGATAAAGCACATGGTTTATTTGAGCCAAGGAATTTAAATATCCTCTTGAGAATGACAAAGATTGATAGAATGATTAGGAAGTTTGAGCAAAAATGTAACCTGATTTGATTTGCACTTTAAAATAATGGAGAGTTGGTGATGGATTTGAGGGTAATGAAAGAGTTGTTCTGCACAGGTCATGTTGCTTTACTTAGTGTTGGAGAGATGAGAGGACAAGGTCCAGGAGGAACCCACACCCACATTCCTGGTTTGGGGGTTGGAAAGATGTCAGGATATCAATGAGAAAGAAGAGAGGCAACTGTGGGAGGAAATGAAAGATGAAGGGTAACTTCTGCTTTTCTATTTCCACTCCTGTCTCTAGAATTAAACAAAACAATTTTGGAATTTCTGTTCCCCTTGTCAGTATGGACATACTTACTTGCGTTGTATCCCTTTTGTTTCCAAAGAAGAGTTAGGAAAATAAATTTAAAATGTTGAGAAGATCATTTCAAGTGAGTGGTGGTTTTCCAGGCTGTGGGATCGGGAGGCTGACTGGGCTCCAGAAATTATATTCACTTTCTTGCTGTATAAACAGGTTTGCCATTATGAGCATTTGGAGTGAGATATCAAAAAGTCTTAACTCACCCCTTGTTTGTCACATATGGAGAATTACGAACAATAGTCCTGCTATAGCCAAATAACATGTAAAGCAAAATCCTGAGAACAGATTGAAAATTACAGATGGTTCATAATCAAAAAAGAAATCAGGCAGTGAATAGAGCACAGGTTTAAAAAATACCGAAGCACATCTGCAACCCTTCATGAGCCACCTGCCGGCCTCTGGGCTAGTCCCATAACGGCAAGAAAACATGGATGCAGCTTCAGTGAGGGGCATGTAGATCAGTATTGAGCAAATTAAAATTTGATGCTACAGGCTCACAGAATAGAGGCAAAACTAGATGTGTATAAACTCTACACTCTTTTATCTTCTACACATCTTCTTTCCATGGGTAGAGGAAGGACAGAGTATTGCAGGAGATCGGGATACAGGACTGAATGTCCTACCTCAGCTGTTCAAGGCAGCTCCCTTTTGTCTCTGGCTTTATGCTGGTTTTACTTTTCATTCCAGTAAGCTGTTAGGGGGCAGAGATGAAACACAGTTGTTTACAGGACTTGGAACGTTTAGATTTAATCACACTTTCTTAGGATAGTGCTACTGTCATTTTCCTTACTGGTTGCAGAATCACCCACCATATTTTTTTTTTTTGCTGGGATGAGCCTGGGAAAATGATGCTGAACTTAATTTTTTACTACTTTAAAGAGTTGAGAGTTATAGGATTCCTCTTGGGGTTCTTATAATAATCCACACTAAAGGAATAAATTAATAATATTTAAGTTAATGTAAACTTTAAATTTAATAGAAAATCTATTTTATGAGGCTAAATCTCATTTATAGCGCATGCCACCCAGTTAGAGAAGAGAAAATAGACGTCTAAGTATCAGTTTTAAATTATGAATGTAATGAGTGGCTTATTTAATGTTATTATCTATGGCAGGGCAGGGGTTAAAACATCAGGTCCCTAAATCAGAGCTGAGAGGGGTTTTATTCTCAGTTGGGTTATACTACACAAGGAACACTTCACAGCTCTGTGAAAGCTCCTTCTGTCTGCAAACCATACTGCAAGACGTCAGAAGGCACAAACACGAAAGTGAGATGTGTTCTTGACCCATTCTGTTGTTAGCAAGTGACAGAAATGTCTTTCAGCAGAATAATTATAAGGTTATGGTCCACAGACAGTCATTTATGAATACAGTAATGTGCACCTGCTGACTAGAAGCTGTGATTTTAAAAGTTCATTCTCCCTGTAAAAATAGAATCTCTTTCTTCTTAAACATGAAAATGATCAGATATAAAGGTACACTTTAGCATTTGTCTTAAAATAGTCAAATTTACTATTAATAACCTAATTAGAGGAAGATCTCAGTACCCCTTCTGCAATTAAAGCTATGAATTTAAATATCTCTAAGGAAAGCTCAAAATAGAAACAAAAAAATGAGCTTAATAACAATTCAATTAGCAGTTGTAGCAAAGTTAAATTTATTTGGATAGCCAAGGGTAATAATTATATGATCCTTTATAAATAGCATGCTGCACATTTATATTCTCTCTTATTTGTATTCACATCACAAGGATGCCTATATTTAGACTTTACATGAAATGTATTAAGCAAACATCTCTGAAAGGGTAACTACAAAGACAATTTCACAGAGAATACTGATACTAAAACTTCAATCAGCATATATTAAAGAGGGGTGTCCTTTCCAATTAAGATAATTTTCTTTGTACAGCCATGTTACATGGGTTTGGTATCTCCCAGGGAAGGATGCACATCAAAAGACTGTGTAATTATGCTGAAAGAAGTTCTATCATCTAATACAGTCTATGAGGCTGCAGTTGCTATAGTAACTGCTTTCCTACAAGATCTCTTGTACACAGTAATTTCCTAGCTTTTTCCATTCCAATCAATGTAGCACCCATGTGTCCTTTTTGAATGTCATGGTTAGGTCCTTGGTGTTCCCACAAAAAGGACCAATCTGCTATTTACAAGTAATTATGAAGGTTCTTGATTTACATTATTTTGTATTCATTCATATATCAGTTTACTTTGTATCTGCCATGAGACTAAATAACAAAAGGCAATCATTTAGAAGTGAGTTTCTCTATTAGGCAGTGTAAAACAACCCATTTGCAACTTTATAATCATTTGCTATTGATTGTATGAAGAAAAGATCTTGGTTAGTGAGGGTGTTTAATTGTCCTCATTCTTAAAATGAGACAAAATTTAAAGAATCACTAACCAAGATCACTTAAGGGCCTTCTTGCTGCCCTTAGCATCATCCGGCATACAATAAACATTTAATAAATGTTATAATAAACACAATATATATTTATTATATTTACAACAAGCAATGTATTTCATGTTTTCTATGTATGATCTCATATAATTCTCACAGTACTCATATAAATCATACTTTATATAAGAGATATTTTAAGCCCAGAAAAAATAAATAAAATGTTCAAGATTATACTAACATTACCAGGGAAAACTAAGACATTGTTCTATTGAAGCTGGGGCAAAAAGTAGAGATTTAACGACTTGTGACAACAACTTGTGAATAAACATTCTGTGTGTGTGATGGCTATTATTCCATAAAGTTGAATTTAAAGGTAAAAGGAAAACATTAAATTTATCATTGGTGCTAATTTATCAATCCACATTTTGACTGCCTACCATGTGTCAGGCACTGTCCTAGGCACTAGACACTGCCTAGGCACTGTCCTAGGCGTTAAGAAAAACCAAACCTTGTAGTCATTAAATTTATGTGCCAGGTGGGGACATGAACAGCAGGAATGAGCCCTACACAATTCCTCCAAGTTCTAGGAAGACTGGAGGCTTCAGAACTAAACACAACCTTCTACAAATGCTTCTTTTACCACTTAGTTGTGTAATTTTGAGCAAATTAATTTACCTTTTGGGCATTCCACTTCCCTTTTTGCAAGACAGGTTATGCATTTATGTACATTAATTGAGATGATGTCTTTGTCTGTTTTCTACTGCTGTAACACAATACCACAGATTGGGTAATTTATAGAGAAAAGAGGTTTATTTGGCTCACAGTTCTAGAGGCCAGGAAGTCCAAGATTTAGGAGCTGCATCTGGTCAGGGCTTTCTTGCTGCCTTGTACCATGAAAGAAGGGCAAGTAAGCATGTGAGACAGATAAAGAAACAAACTCATCTTTTTAATCGGGATCCCATTTTGGGATCTCAAAATATCAGCATTAATCCATTCATGAGGGCAGAGCCCTCATAATCTAACAATGTGTTAAAGGCCCCACCTCTTAATACTGTTACAATAGTAATTATATTTCCAATACATGAACTTTTAAGGGTCACATCCAAACTATAGCAGAAGGTAATGTAAAGGTTTAAGAATGTAGTCATTTTCCAACAAGTATTTCTAGAATCTGCTTTTTCCTATGAAAATCAAGACTCTGTAGTAAAAATTGTTTTGTCTCTATCCTAGAATTTAGAAGATCAGATAAATAGAAAAAAGGAAAAACTTATTAGGTAAGAGGTCATTGCAATTTACATTGTAGAGTAAATTAGAGAAGAAATTCCCAATACCAGCATTGCATGGTCCTGTGAAGCAGCCAGTGTACCTGAAGTATCCAGGTATAGATAGTGCCATAGCAACACTCTAATAATAATGGAAGTAGCATAGGAGTATGTGTTTATGTATAAAGGGCTTAGCATAAACTGGCATATAATAAACATTCAATAAATGTTATAATAAACAATATTTATTATATTTATAACAAGCAATGTATTAAATGTTTTATATGTATGATCTCATTTAATTCTCAAAATACTCATATAAGTCATACTTTATAAAAAAGATATTTAAGCCAAGAAAGAATAAGTAAGTGTCCAAGACGAATAAAATACACTTTTTGCTCCAAAATAACCACTAACATGGATGACAGTGGAATATAGTTGAAGATCATTGAATGAGGCTGACATATACAGGAGGCTCCAGAGAGAACCATATTAAAGGCAGTTTCCTCAGCCACAGGTAAGACTTTCCAAGAGATAAAGTTAGAAGTTACCATCATTGTCCACTGTTTTTAATTTGGCTATATTCAAAATATTCTACAGATTACATAATGTTATTTAATGTCATTACAAAATCTTCATTCAACAACCCTTTGAAATAATGTACTAGTAAGATTCGTGAATATGGCGAGCCCCAAAAGACCATGGCAATCAAAGCCATGGTACCCCTTAGTGGGCAGAAAAGTAAAGCTTGGTAGGTAAAGAATGAAGCTTTACTTGGGTTTATTTATCCAAGAAAGCTGTGTATTACACTACAAATTATGTTCAAGTCTCATAAATACACGTTTTCCAGTTCATGTGAAATGTATTACCTCTCATTAAATTATTTCAGTTTATGTTTAAAAGTTGTATAATACAGAGAACAGCATGAATCTATTACTTATGTGAATTTGTTTTAAAAACCAGTGATTCAAAGCGAGTGCAATAAAAAATACATCTTATATCCTAATTAGAATTTGTATTAAAAATACTCTCAAACACTTTGGTTTAAACTTTTTTACTGGCAGTAAAATTTTACAGATTTAAACTGAATAAAATTAACAATGTTATGGTGTAAAATCAGTTCTCAAGTGAGCTTCAATAAGACTAACAACAACTGACTTCTCACCAGAATCAATTGAAATGAGGTATCAGTGGGATAACATTCAAGGTGTTGAAATAAATGGAATGGCAAACCAAAATTCTGCATCCAGGAACACCATCCTCTGAAAATGAAAAGTAAATGGATATACTCTCAAATAAGCAAAAATATAGAATTCTTTACTAACAGACAGCCCCACGTGCTATATTAAAAGAGATTTCTTCTGGTAGAAATAAAAGGACACTAGAAACAGACTTAAAGACACATGAACAAATAAATAATGTTGGCAAAGGTAGTAAAAACAAAGAGAAACAATAATAATGCCCATATTGTAAGTATACTACATGAAATTTGTTATCAATTTTTTTTACTTTGTAACTCTTTTCTATCTAAACAAAAGACAACTTCATAAGGCAATTATCATAAAACTGTGTTGATGGGCTTATATAAACGTATAATTTATGTGACAATACTAGCACAGTGAGGGGAAACAAATGAAGTTATATTTGAGCAAAGTATTTTATACGATTAAAACTAAATAGGTATTAATCTAAATTAGATCACTTTAAGTTAAGATGTAAATTATAATCCCCAGGGAAACCACTAAAAGGGTAACTCAAAAGAATACAGTAAAAGAAAAACAAGAAGATTATAATAATACATAAGAAAATATCAAATTAATACAAAAAGTGTTATAATAAAAAAGGGAAAAATGACACAAGGCATATAGAAAGCAAAATGCAACTTTAATCCGAACTTATGAGTAATTATATGAACCATAACTGAATAAAACAATCTAATCGAAAGATAGGCACTGGCAGAATGGTTAAAATAAAACCGTAGCTCAACTATATATTTTCAACAAAAGACACATATTTAATTAAAAAAAAAACAAATAACTTGAAAATAAAAGGATGGAATAAAGATATGCCATGAAATCAGTAACCCAAAGAGAGGTAGAGTGGCCATACCATTATCAAACAAAATAAATGTTAAAAAGTAAAACAGCTACTACAGACAAAGTGAGACATTTTGTAATAATAAAGAGGAAATCCATCGGAAAGACATTGCAATTATAAACATATATATGGATCACCCTAACAGTAGAGCTTCAACTACATGAAACAAAAAATGACAGAATTGAAAGAGAAAAATACAACAATAATATTTGGAAAACACAATATCACACTTTCAATAATGGACATAACAACTAGGTTAACCATCCACAATAAAATAGATTTGAAAAACACTATATACCAACTGGACATAATGGACTTCACAGTCCATCCAAAACCAATGGAGCACACATTCCTTTCAAGAGTACATGTATAGACATTCTACATTCTGCCGTGTATACTGTATGTTAGGCCATAAGATAAGCCTGAGTTAAATTAAATTAAAGGGGTTGAAATTATGCAGATTGTTTCTCTGATCATGGTGAATAAAATTAGAAATTAATATCAGAAGGAAATTTGGGCATTTGGACAATTCACAAATATGTGGCAATTAAACAACACACTTCTGAATAACCAATGGGTTGGAGAATAAATCACAAGGTAATCAAGAAAAGAAAACTTTGATCAGAATTAAAACAAAAAGTCAAAATACCAAACTTATGAGATACAGATAAGCAGTTCTTCAGGGAAAATTTTGAACACTAAATGCCAATATTAAAAAAAAGACTTTAATCAATAATCTGAACTTCTACCTAAGAAAGGTTAGATTAAGCTCTACAAAAGAAGAACAAACTAAGCCCAAAGAAAACAAAAGGAGAGAAATAATAAAGATTAGAGCTGAAATAAATAAAATAGAAATATGAAAATGACAAAGAAAATCCACAAAGTCATGTGTTGCTTCTTTGAAAAGATTAACAAAGTTAACAAACTTGGTCAGCTAGACTAACCAATAAAAAAGAGACAAGATGCAAATTATTATGATCAGAAATGATAGAGGGATTGATGCCAAAGAAATAAAAGGGATTATAAGAAAATATTGTGAACAATTGTATGTAACAAGTCAGAAAACCTAGATGAATTGGACAAATTCCTAAAGAGAAACAAACTACTAAAAGTGACTCAGGAAGAATTAGAAAGTCCTAATAAACCCACAAGTAAAACAATTGAATTTGTAATTTTAAAACTTTTCACACAAAAGTCAAAAGGTAGGTGCCTCCACTGGTAAATTCTTCCAAATATTTACATAAGAATTAACACTAATAAGTCACAGATCTTCCAATAAATAGAAGAAAAAGTAACACTTTACAACTCATTCCATGAAGCTAATATTACCCTGATACTAAAACAAAGATATCATAAGATAAAAAAATTACAAATACGCTTTATTAACATAGATGCAAAAATCCTTAATAAATACTAATAAATTGAATCCAGCAGCATAAAAAAGTTTTGTAAACTGTGACTAATTGAGATTTATCCCAGGAGTGTAACCTTTGTTTAACATCCAACATTCTATAAATGGAACACATTATATTAATAGAATGGAGAAAAAATACACGTGGCCATCTCAAAAGACAGAAATAACATTTAACAAATTCAACATCCTTGTAAGATATAAACACACAATAAACTAGCAATATAATGGAATTTCCTCAGTTTGATAAAGGGATCAATAAAAAACCGACAACTAGTATCATACTTCATGATGAAGAACTGAATGATTTTCTCCTAAGATAAGGAATAAAACATGAATATCATCTCTTGCTACATCTATTAAACATTATAATAGAAGTTTTAGCCAAGGCACGTGGGGGGAAAAAAAGAAAGGAAAGAAAAGAAATAAAGGACATTCATATTGGAAAGGAAGAATTAAAAATATCTTTATTTGTAGGTGGCGTAATCTTATATATAGAATATCCTAAGGAATTCATTTAATACAACTAAAACTAAGAAATGAATTCAGTAAAAATGAAGAACACAAGGTCAATATACATAATTACTTTTATTTTTATACACTGGCAACAAACAGTTGAAAAATTAAATTATGAAGCTCTTATTTATAATAGTATTAAAAGAATAAAATACTTATGATAGTGGCAAGAAGCAGATAAATTCCTAGGCAGACAGGGAGGGGTCCCCAGTGAAACCTGATCTTCAAACCAAAGACAACTTAAAACCTGAAAACTGAGTTGCCAGTTCTGGGGAGTCCACAATGGGAGTGAGAACTTCCTTGATGCCTTCTAGCCAATTGAATGGTGCATTCTCCAGGCCTTCCCATGGACCAATCAGCATGCATTCCCGCATTCTGAGCCCATAAAATCCCAGACTTGGCCAGGCACAGTGGCTCACACTTGTAATCCCAGCACTTTGGGAGGCCGAGGAAGGTGAATCACCTGTGGTCAGGAGTTTGAGACCAGCCTGGCCAACATGGTGAAATCCAGTCTCTACCAAAAATACAAAAATTAGCCAGTTGTGGTGGTGCTACTTGGGAGACTGAGGCAGAGGTTGCAGTGAGCCAAGATGGTGCCATTGAACTCCAGTCTGGGCGACAGAGCAAGACCCCATCTCAAAACAAACAAACGAAAAACCAAGACTCAGCCACACATTGGACTACCCACTTTTGTGCCCTCACTCACAAAGAGGTCTACCTATTTCAGGTCCCCTCTCATTGTCAAGAGCTTTTCTCTTGCTCAAAAAAATTCTTCCCTGTCTTGCTCACTCTCTGATGTCCATGTAACCTCATTCCTCTTGGACATGGTGCAAGAACCCAGAACCCACCAAACGGCAAGTGAGAAAGGAGCTATAACACTGTAACCATTCCGCCCTCCACCTCACATAATGGGAAGCTGCAGCAGTGGGACCAGACCAGCCAGGAGTCACAGGCCGGAGTGGGGCAGCATGACCAAACGAGCTGTGGTCCTCATTTGCCAAAGTGTGCAGACGGCAGGAATGAACAAACTGTAATGCTTCCTGTGGGCTCAAACTTTGAAATCCCCAGATGAGCTCTGTAACATCCCTTGGGGCTTCGTGGCTGCTGGCATCTTCAAGTTTTCAGATTCTGCCATGTCCCCCTTGTCCAGAGGCCAGGGAACACAGTGAAAACCACCCAGAGCACACCAGATTCAGCCATGAACTGAGAGTGAGGAGTCCCTGTGTAGGTGTAGGATCCAGGCCAGTAGTGTCAACTGATTGCAGCCTGCTGGGCCAAGTGGGCAGAGTGAGCACAGCCATGAACCCAAAGCCGAGCGAAGCCCAGGCAGAGGTACTGCTGGCCACAAAGATTTCCAGCTGGCAAAGTGGCACTGAACCTGTGTCATTTAGAAATAAATATAATGAAAAAAGTGTAAAACTTGTTCACTGAAAAAAATGTAAAGCATTTTGAAGGAAAATAAAGGAGATCTAAATAATTGGAAAGATATCCTATGTTCATGCATCAGAAGACTGATTATTACTACAATACTTTCCAAATTGTTCTACAGCTTTAATGCAATCCCTACCAAAATTCCAGCTTCTTCGTTTTTGCAGAAATTGCCAAGATGATATCAAAACTCATATGGAAATGCAAAGGATTCAGGATAGCCAAAGCAAACCTTGAAAAAAAAAATAAAGTTTTAGGACTTACATTTCCTAATTTCAAAACTTACTACAAAGCTATAGTAACCAGGACAGTATGGTACTGGTATAAGAATAGACAAATAGATAAAGGAAATAGAAGTAAAAGTCCAGAAACCAACCCTGAAAGTAGTGGTCAATTGATTTTCAATAAACGTGCCGATATACCTCAATAGTGCAATAATAGTCTACTCAATAAATGGTACTGGAAAGCTTGTTATAGACTGAAAGAAGATAAAGTTGAACCCATACTTCAAGATATATTCAAATTTTAATTCAAAAAGAATCAGACCTAATTTTAAAAGCTAAAATGATAAAACCCACAGGGGAAAAAATATGAGTAAATCTTTGTAATGCTGAATTAGGCAATAGTTTATCATATATGACTCCAAAAAACACAAGTAACAAAAGAAAAAGTAAATTTACTTCATGAAAATTAAATGCTTTTTTATTGCAAAGGACACCATCAAGGAATTGAAAAGGTCTCCCATAGAATGGGAGAAAGTATTTGCAAATCCTATGTCTAGTAGAAGACTATGTCTAATATTGTATCCACAATATATAAAGAAGTTTTTTGCAATTCAGCAACTAAAAGACAAATATCCTAATAAAAATGACTGAAGGATTTGGGCCAGGCGTGGTGGCTCACGCCTGTAATCCCAGCACTTTGGGAGGCCGAGGCATGCAGATCACCTGAGGTCAGGAGTTCAAGACAAGCCTGACCAACATGGAGAAGCCCCACCTCTACTAAAAATACAAAACTAGCCAGGTGTGGTGGTGCATGCCTGTAATCCCAACTACTCAGTAGGCTGAGGCAGGAGAACCGCTTGAACCCAGGAGGTGGAGGTTGCGATGAGCCAAGATCGCGCCATTGCACTCCAGCCTGGGAACAAGAGCAAATCTCCATCTCAAAAGAAAAAAAAATGACTGAAGGATTTAGATAGACAGATAGACATTTCTCTAAAGAAGTTATGAAAACAGCCAATTAATAAACCAAATGATGCTCATTAACATAGCATTAAGCAAATATAAATCAAAACAACAAAATATTATTTTATATGCAGAAAAATGGCTGAAATAGACTAAGATAGATGATACAACAAATGTTAGTGAGGATGTGATGAAAAAAAGAACCCTCATTTATTACAAATGGGCACATAAACAGTACAGCCACTTTAAAAAACAAACAGCTCTTCAAAATGTTAAAGTTCCCATGTGACCCAGCAATTCCAATTCTAGATATATACTCAAAAGAAATTAAAATATGTTTTCCATGACTATTGTACACAACTGTTCATAGCAAAATTATTTATAGTGGCCAAAATGTGAAAACACCCAAAATATTCATAAGTGGATGAATACGTAACTAAAAATGTATTTGGCAGTAAAATAGATGAAGTAATGATGCACATTACAATATGGCTGAGTGCTGAAAACGTTATGCTAAATGAAAGAAGTCAGTCACAAAATACCACATACTGCATCATTCAAAATTTATTAAATATCTAGAAAAAGTAAATTCGTAGAGACCAAAACTAGGCTGTTGTTTGCCAAATGATGAGGCGGGAGAAGAATGAGGTATGACTGATAATAGGGTGATAGATATGTTATGGAATTAGATAGTAATGATGGTTGCAAAATTCTGTGACTATATTAAAAATCACTAAATTGTGCACTTTGAGCCAATTTTATGGCGGGTGAATTATATCTCAATAAAATTGTTACAAAAAATGCATTAAAAGGAGAGTCTCTGACCCAGAATGAACCTTAACAATTATTTGGCCTTCATCTGTTTATTCAACAGATTAGAAAATTGAGGCCAAAATAGGATACATTAATTATTTAAGGGCTCAAAGCTCAAGACCTCATGGACACTTTGTTTCCTCTTTTGTAAGAAAAAGGGGGGGGTGGGGGGGCACCAATGATTACTCTGTAAAACTAGACATTACAGTATATATCCTAGCTAAAATACTCAAATACAATATAAATAGGTAACGGTAACTACACTGATCAAAAGAAATAGTTTTGTGCCTGTATAAAATATATGACAATGTGTCTTCCAGCTCTTGCATATGTCATATACTCTATATTATTCTGCCTCCAATGAGACATACATGGAAGGCACTATGCAGTATTATAAATCCACTCATTCATTCTTCATGTGTTAAATCATTTACTCAATACAAAGATCTGAGCTAGGCTGGGGTAGTTGGTGATGGTAGAAGGGTAAAGGGATTCAAAATATACTGGTTTTTTGTCTTTAAGAAGCTAAAATCCAAAAGATGTAATGTACCTATCACAACCTCTTAATGTAAGTCAAGTTTCATAGGACAAAGCTGACTCATTTTAGACTGACAATTGTAACTATGATATGCAGACCATATTTGTGTGATTCCTCATAGTTAGGCCTAAATTTTGAGACCAGATTTATACTGCAGGATTTGGAGACTTTTGGAGACTGCTATTTCTACATAGCATCAAGCTTAAAATATGATTTTAAGATCTTGATGCAGAGTTCATATACCTCACCAGAAAAGGTACAAACTTCGAAGAAACTCCCCACAGAATTAATCAATAGTAATAGTGAGAGAGGAGGAAGGAAGAAATCAGGCAGGCAGGCAGGCAGACAGGCAGTTAGAGCGGGTCCTCAGTAGAACTCTTTCAAGAACAGCCTGAGAATCAAGCTGCAGGCCCAAGATAAGAAAAAGCCTGTGTTCCTAAGTGTAAACACCCACCCTGTGAGCCCAAATGAAAAAATTCCACTCCTTTTTTGAGCATTTTTCTCTCCCCTTGGCACACCTTTGTCCCATTTTGTGTGCTTCCACCTGATTGGCTCTTACTTTTCACCTGTTTTGCATATACCTTTCTGTGATTGGCAGGGGGCCAAATCTTCATTTACATAAATTGAAACATCACTCTAGCTCCTGATTGGTTGTGGGCCAAGCCTTCACTTCTGCCTCTAATTGGAGCTTTACGTTATCATGTCTCTTTCTGAATGGTGCTTTTTCCAAAATGGCCTGCAGACCACTCAGTGCACTCCTTATTCCTAGTCCATAAAAACACCAAACTTAGTACCAGAGTCAGCAACCCTCCTTCTGGTCCCCTCTTGCTGCTGAGAGCTTTTCTGTCCCTTAATAAATCCCTGTGTTACTCACTCTCCTGTGTCCACGTTGCTTGTTCTTCTTAGTCATGGGACATGAACCTGGAACTCACTGAAAAGCAGGAGCGAAGGAGCTGTAATGGTGTAATGGTCCCACTCACTGAGCTGCTGGTGGCAAGGATCAAAGAACTGTAATATTCCCTCCTGCTGACTGAACAATGGGAGTGAAGAAGCGGCAACAACAGCACCAGAGGGTTGATTTGAAAATGGTGAGGCTCTCAGACAGCTTGTTTATCTTGAACTTATAGACCAAAAGAACTTCTTCCAGAAGAATATTTGAAAAGTTGTAGAGTTAAAAAAAAAAAACAAAAACTAATAACCAACAACCACATGGAAAACATTTAAAAAATCTACCTGGAAAACTCTAGGAAAGTTAAAGAACAGAAATTATTTGAAAATTATTTGAATTTCAGCATCCCCATTTTATTAATCTGATCCTTGTATTGCAATGAAAATTTTCTGAATGTCTTCTTTTTATCTTTAAATAAAATGGAAATTCACAAGCAAAGTTAAAAGTTTTATAAGTGACTTTTATGAACAGTATTTTTAAAATCTTTGAATATACATATTACTAGAGAAATCCTTTAGTAAACTCTACCAGAGTCTTCAAAGTGATTGGAAAATTACTTAAGGCTGTTTAGTTTCAAATAACCACATGATTATAGATAGTCTATTCAACCTAAAAGCAATTTAGTTGACTAAGATAATTTTTTTATGTAAACTGACAACTCTCATAAAATAAGTTTCTTACCTTCAAAATGAGCTGCTTTTTTTCTGTGTGAAAATATTTGCTATATGCTGTTCTACTGAAGGAAAGATAGTAGGATATATATTTTTCTTCTGATAAAATATTGAGAAATGAAGGAATTGGTAAGAGAATACAATTCAAAGAAACAAAACAAAGCTGTATACAATGGCATGATTCACTAGACCTGAGTTGTTGAATAGTAAATTCCTTAAGGGAGTTGTTTTCAGTACAAGTCTTTCCGTGATTAAATATTAAAATTCTGAAAAGCCTTCAAGGTTACCGTTACTTTTCATTAAAATCTTTCAAATTGGTGAAATGTATTAAACTATTAATCCAGGAACATTAATGCTTTTTGATTCAAAGCAAAACCCAAAGTAATAAAAATAAAAGGAATTGTAATGTTCAGGTATCAACAGATGCCAAGTACTGTGAATCAAAAACAAAATAAAAATGTAGGTAAATGTAACAAGTATCCTGAGGTTCACTTGGCGTTAGGATAAAGCTTAAAAACAAATAACCTAATAAGATACCAGATATTGATAGACCTGTTAATTTCTAACCAAATGCTATTAAGTTGTCCACTGAAACTCTACTTTCCAAGCAAATTCTCTTTGTATGTCAAGGGTCAAGAAAAGATAGGATTTCATAGTGTCTCATAACCCATTTTTTAATCTCTATACATCCTACCTGGCCTCCTACATACTGAAATAATACCAATTGACTCCCAATAAATTCAAGTACTCTCTGTCTGAAATCCTGAAATGTAGGCAGAAGTTCATACTGAACAGTGGGAGAAGCTTGGAAATAAACTTTCGAAGGTTCATGTGGTCAAGTTTGCAATTGCTAAAGGGCAGTTCTTTGGTAGCTATTTTTTGTGAGGAAATTATTTAAACTTGAAACCTTTACACATACTGATAAGATATTATATTAGAGACTGACACTTATTAAATTTCCATTCCTAATTCACACATTGTAAAGGAAACAAATTAAATATTTTGATTTACTGGAGATAGTAGAATTCTAAAGTGTTCTTAATTTTAAATAAAAATTAGTTTTCTACAACTACTCTACACTGTTCTCTTTATTCCCCCTAGAATTTTTTTTACTGTGGTAAAAATATATACATAAATTTTGCCATTTTTACCATTTTTTAGTGTACCACTTAGTGGCATTAAGTACATTCAAAGTGTTGTACAGCCTTTACTGCTATTCATTTCTAGAATTTTTCATCATGTCAAACAGAAATTAGGTACCTATTAAACAATAGCTTCTCATATCCCCCTCTCTCCAGCCCGTGGTAAACTCTAGTATACTTTTGCCTCTCATAAATTCGCCTAATTTAGAAACCTCATATAAGCAAAATCATACATTATGTCTTTTGCATTTGGTTTATTTTACTTAGCATAATTTTTTCAAGGTTCATCATGTTGTAAAACGGCTCAGAATTTCATTCCCTTTTTTGATTGATTTTCTATATGTATATACCATATTTTGGTTATCCTCTTGATTGACATTTGAGTTGTTCCAGCCACATTGCTCCACCTTACACAGTAAAATCATCAGGATGGTACAACTATTTGTCTGTCCATAGTAAGGACACAGACCTCCCTTTTCTTCCCCTACTTTTTAAAATTTGACTGATATGGTTTGGTTCTGTGTCCCCACCCAAATCTCATCTTGTAGCTCCCATAATTCCCATGTGCTGTGGGAGAGACCCAGTGGGAGATGGTTGAATTATGGGGAAGGTCTTTCTTGTGCTGTTCTCATGATAATGAATGGGTCTCATGAGATCTGATGGTTTGAAAATAGGAGTTTCCCTGCACAAGCTCTCTCTTTTTGCCTGCCACCATCCACGTAAAGTGCGACTTACTCCTCCTTGCTTTCTGCCATGATTGTGAGGCCTCCCCAGCCATGTGGAACTGTGAATCCATTAAACTTCTTTTGTAAATTGCCCAGTCTCAGGCATGTCTTTATCAGCAACATGAAAACAGACTAATATAGGGACACTGGAGGAAGTAAAATCACTGTGTACTCCTTAGCACAGGCCAGATAACAACTGCCTTCATTGTTGGGTCACTTTTAGGATAACTTTATGAAAAGAAAAGAGGCTCATACACCTTTCCTCACCCCCATTTCTTCTTTTCTACTCCTTATAGTGGGTGAGCTTACTTCCTGCTTCTGACCTTCTCAGAAATCACTTCCAACAAAGTTGCTCAGCAGATTCAAGTGAAGTCTTGGGTCTTTGTTTTAAACTTTGTCTCAGTAAGTGTCAGTTTTTTATTTAATTTCTTTTCAATTGTTTAAAAGGATTTAGATAACTTCTGACCTTTAATGAAATTGAAAAATGAAGTTCACCATAGGCTGGTTAATTACATTTGCATTATCTCCAACAGCTGATCAAAAGAAAATGGAGTTCTATATATGCTTTACTACAAATTAACAAAATATAATTTAACACAAATCGTGGAAGTCATCTTTTTCTATTTCACGATATAAATGAAGGTTAAGTAATTTTCTTTTAAATATATGCCTTCCACCAAAAATACCCCTTTTCTAATCCATTTTCAGATGCAGGATTTCTAAACTACAACAACTATAACGATAAATATCTAACTTTTAAAATGTGCCTTTGCTCATCTTGACACTGTGCCCTTATACTTCTACCCTGTGCAAAGGTAGGTTTATTCAGGGGATCAGAAAATATGTCTTGGTGTAGCCTAAAATCTGTCATAAGAATTGCTACCTTGGGCATTGCCAGGTTATTCTTTAAACTTCTCTTAAGAACTCTGGCTTTTTTTTTCTTGCTTCATAATTTTCAGTAATATTTCAAATTAACTAAATAGAGCTCTATAAAAACATACATGTTCTAAAGAGATTTTTCTGAATCCATAATGTTTTAGTTACTGAGATTTATTCATCTACACAATTATTTGTCATAAAACTTAATCCATTAATTACATTTACAAGCTTCTTCTATTCATTCTATTTTCATTTATATATGATTGATAGAACCCCATAGTAGAAGAAGAACATGGGGAAATACCTCATGTTTTTGGCAAAAGCACTGGTATGTGAATTTAAATTGAGACAATTTTAAGATAGTAATAAGAATATAAAATTCTATGTAGCAATTCTGTCAGAAGATATGGATTATAGAATTCATGTGATCAATATAAATTATTATTTATTCCTTCATCACATGTGGACCTCAATGTTCTAAGGGAAAACAAATGACAGATTAAAATACAAGAAACAATAATTTTTTTGTATTTAACAATTTTTCTTGTACTCAGGCTAAAAGAAATGAAGCCTGAATAAATAATACCTGGCAAAATTGGCTCTGGATTCTATTTGATTTTTTCAAGGAAAAATATGTCTTTTATATTGCTTTTAGTATACTACTTATTCTCCAATTGATTAACTGTATTCCATTATAGTCAATAATTTTTAAAGACGTGTCTTCAGATGAAAATCGATAATACCTGTTTTTTGTTACCTAGATACTTACCTGATCTTGCACAGGTAAAATAAGCCAGACTTTATTTGATATTTATAATGTCACTAAAGGGTATGGTTTATAATATTTTATTCATACATTAATGAAAACAATATAAGTGTAAATAAGATAGTGCCAGGAAACCATTGTTATCTCTACAATGTGATGCTGTATAAGTGTAATAAATTTTTACTATTAGAAGTGAGACTACTTGATCAAATTACATTAAGAATCTAGTTCTATTATTATTGCAGCTTTCTCTGCATTTTTGGTTACCTTAACAAAAGAAAGATAAAGGTTGCAGGAAAATAATAGGTTCCTAAATATTGTATAGTGCAGGGACTGGCTAAGAAGTTACTATTCTCCTAAGAAGGAACTTGAAAACACGATTTTCTTCATCCATTTCTCCCCCATACTTAGCCAAACCCTTCTTGCCTTTCCCTTTTAAAAGCTACTTCAATTCCCATCAATTTTTTCATTCTGAAATTTGTACCAGCAACTCTTATTAACTTGTGTGTAACATCCTATGTAGTTGAGGACGGGGGAAAGAAAAGGAAAAAAGAAAAAATCACTGTTTCCTGGCTTCCTTCATGCACAATTTTAAATAGCTAATGTCTCAGCTGTCGTTAACTACATATTTTCTTCACTATGTCACAACTATCTTCACATTCTATGAAATGTTATTTTAATATAGGTATTAAATGGGACAGCCATCTGCAATGGCTATAATCTTTGGTTTTTCACTTAAATTATGGAAACATGATCATGCATCCATTACCTCAAAATGCAGTGTGGGGCAGGACAGCTAAAAACCTGGGTTGATACTATGTGACGTGGGGCAAAACAGTTATGCTCTCAGAAACAAACAGTCTCCTCTGTAGAACTGAAGACCTTATTGTGAATCAAATGAAATGTTGTATCACAATTCTCTTTGTAATTTATGAAATGAGAAGACATTCAATTTTTTGCAAAGTTTGGAATATTCTAATTTCTTAACTGAATGAAAAAGATTAGGAAAGTCTAAGTAGAGTAGTTTTAACTTTAAAAATTACCTTTTTAAATCAATGCATATATGAAAATGAAAGTAGGATAAGTTGATGGCAACTGTGAACATTGAAAATCCTAAATATGGATAAATAACTAAGACCAGTAAAAGTGAGTGCAATAGTCGAAGAGGTTTTTTAAACAATAATCTATGTTTTCTGATCATTTCATGCTGAATCTGTATAAATTAAACATTTACTAACCATTTCTACGTGCCCAGATGTTTCTTTTTTCCATTTCATTGGTCTTTGTTGAGCTATAATTATCTAGGTAAGATAAAACACAAAATTGAGTAGGTGTGGCACACCAAAAAATACTCAGGATAATTATATCCAGAAGTGCACCTTTAATTATATCCAGAAGCACACACATTTGAAGCAAATATTTGGTTAAAATCTAAAGAATAAATACTAATACTGAAATGTGAGGGGTTTTTTGCAACACAGTAAAATAAGATCCAGTATTTGAAACACAGTTTTGGCATTTTTTAATGAATTTTGGAAAGTAATTTTATTAGAGTCTCAGGCTATCATGTGTGATATGTATGTAATAATATGTACTTTTAATATTTGTTCTGAGGATTCATTTCTAAAACATCATTAAAGTCAGCATGGTAGATAAATTTTGGTTTGATCATGCTTTTGCTCCTTAGCATCTGAATTGCTTCTTCTCTTTTTAGGGACTGAGATTAGAAAAAGAATATGAGGCGGTGGCTCACACCTGTAATCCTAGCACTTTGGGAGGCTGAGGCAGGTAGATCACCTGAGGTCAGGAGTTCAAGACAAGCCTGGCCAACATGGGGAAACCCCATCTCTACAAAAGATACGAAAAATTAGCCAGACATAGTGGTGCGTGCCTGTAATCTCAGCTACTCAGGAGGCTGAGGCAGGACAATCACTTGAACCCACAGGGTGGAGGTTGCAATAAGCTGAGATCGCACCACTTCACTTCAGCCTGGGCTAAAGAGTGAGACACAGTCTCAAAAAAAAATTATTATTATTATTATTATTATTATTATGGCATGGCAATTTACATAATCCTTATCAATCAGATGCTGCTTTCCTAGACCTTGCATCTAGATACAGGTGACCTTCCCACTAAGAAAGAAGAATTTAGAAAGGGTTTAGAGCTCACTGTGGCAGAGTGGTATCTATTTTGCATGATGATGCCCAGCATCCAACTGTGGTGCCAGCAGCCTTTTATTGGTGCCATTCATTGACTGGAAGCAATGTTAATTCCACTTAAAGCCAATGTTCCTGTGGCATTACCTTGGTGGTAGTCTCAGCCACCTGCTTGACCTTGTATCTCACCTATTTTAAAGTCTTCCAATAAATTATGTTTCAGTAAATCAGCATTGGTTTCTGCTATTTGCAAAAGGAGTCCTGAATGCAAAGCCTAGTACATGATAGACTCTCAATAAATATTAGTATTGTACTCTCCAAATACTCCCATTACCCATCAACTAAAGCCCACCTATTCCATAAAGTGTGTGTTCATGATGTTTCCCAGCATTCATAGGTGTGTGCATGTGCATGTGCATATACATACACACACATATATATGTAATGATAAGAAATTGGTTCACATGATTATGGAGGCTGAGAAGCCACAAGGTCTACAGTCAGCAAAGCTGAAGACCCAGAAGAGCCAATGTGTAGTTCCAGTCTGAGTCTGAAGGTCGGGGACCAGGGGAGTAAATGGTATAATTTTCAGTGTGAAAGCCAGCAGGCTTGAGACCCAACAAGAACTCATGTTTCAGTCCCAGGCAAAAGACTGGAAAAAGATCAATGTTCAGCTAAAGCTGTCACAAAGGAGGATTTTCCCCTTTTCTCTTCCTGGTCAATCATTTTGTTTTATTCAGGTCTTCAACGGACTGGATGCAGCCTAGCCACATTAGGGAGGGCTATCTACAGTACTCAGTCTACTGATTCAAATGTTCATCTCATCCAAAAATACCCTCAAAAACACTTCCAGAATAATGTTTGACAAAATATCTGGGCACCCTTTGGCCCAATCAAGCTTACATTAAAAATTAACTATCAGAGAGCAAGAATGTAAGAAGTGCAGTATTTGTTCTGGAACATTTAGTATGCAGTATGTCCAAGAAGCAAAGAAGATAATAGGGAATGGGAAAACCCTTGTCCAAGTTGAGAGATGGGTATTTGAAATTAGTACTGGGAAAAAGGTGCTTGTTGTTTCTATTTTTCTTAGTTGTTAAACAAAATGACTAGAGCGAAAAGATGAAGGGTGAATAAAAACAAAATTGTATTAAAAAACAAATTTGTGGCAGTTTTACATTCATTTGTGTGGCATACAAGTGAAAAGAAAAACACAAGAAGTAATAAAAAGGCAAAGTTGAAATGAAGTGGAAAATTAGACCATCTGCATGTATGTATACATTTCATATTCTGTACAAGTCTTTTTAATCATATTTTAGACTACATGAAACAAAATGGCTTTTGTATTCACTGTACAACTCCTCCATAACTTAATAAATACGGTTACTTTTTATTAAACTTTTGATTCAAAAATACAATCAAGCAAAAGGCAAGATTGAAATTTGTGAGCTTAAATGCAATCAGTGCAGAGAGCTTGATGCTCTTGCTGAACGGGGAATTGTGGAGGCTCAGAATGACTACCTGCTTTGAAAATGGGGTTCCCTGCTCTTTCTTACCCAAGCCTTGACATTTACTCTTTTTTTTTTTTTTTTTTAGATGGTACTTCGCTCTTGTTGCCCAGGCTGGAGTGCAATGGCATGATATTGGCTCACTACAACCTCCGCCTCCTGGGTTCAAGCGATTCTCCTGCCTTAGCCTCCCGAGTCACTGGGATTACAGGCATGAATCACCACACCCAGCCAATTTTGTATTTTTAGTAGAGACAGGGTTTCTCCATGTTAGTCAGGCTGGTCTCGAACTCCTGACCTCAGGTCATCCGCCTGCCTCGGCCTCCCTAAGTGCTGGGATTACAGGCATGAGCCACCACGCCCGGCCAATATTTACTGTTTATCTTCTCCTCCCCAACTCTTTTCTACCTAGAAGACTATAACTTAAGCCTGCCTATATTTGAGAACAGGGTGGGTAAGGAAGCCCATTGTCAACTGCAGAATGTTTGAAATTGCATTATCCCTGAGTGTTTAATAGCAACATTTTCCTCTACTAAATAAATGCTGTACACACACACGGACACACCCCCAACACACACATACACACACACACACACACATATATACATATGTATTTATTTAAAACAGAAAAATATTATTTTTGTATTTTATGCTAAAAGATGTTTAAATCTTGAACTGAATTCACATATCACTTCCCATTCATTCATTTTTTAAGCTAAGAGTACAAACCTAAATGAAGCTTTTCTTAGTCATTTGAAAGCTGTCATGGTCCAATCACTTCTGAAGGAAATATTTGAGCAATTACTTTAGTCCATGTGCATGGCAATGGTCAGGGACTTTATTTTATTCAAAATAAGTGGCAGTCAATAAAGTATTGCAGATGATAGACATTTAGGAAATATTAGCTGAATTATTCAAAAAGAAGTACAAAGTTTCTACTAAATATATATATATATATATTTAGTAGATATATATTCAGTAGATATGAATGTGTATATAGTGCCCGACTAAACAGTGCTCGGCTTATTATAACTATAATATGACCAGATTTCTTCCATTTTCCTATATCATATTACATAAATTATTATTTATAAATCTGTAAAGGACCCATGGAATTTAATATAAGTTATAACTATTTCATTTACAACCCACTTACAAACTCCTTTTTCTATGGACTTTCTGATAGTGTTGCCTTATTTGAATAATAAAATTGTCCAGTAGGAGCTCATCACTCTAGACAGCATCAGGCATCTGCAGAGTTCATTAGAGATTGATCCATAAAAATAAAAAATAATAAAACTTCCTTTGCTACCATGTGTTTCTTTTACAACTGTAATGAGAGCTATTATCTATGAAGTGATGACTATTTTCCAGGTAATCAATAAAACTTAAAAATGGATATGTTATCTTAATGGGTACTGAAACTTAAAAAATAAAATCATAAATTGTCCAAAGTCAAATTATTTGTAGATGAGAGAGATTCAAAGCCTGGTTCTCTTGCCCCAATGGCATCTTCCCTTATCCTATAATAGTTTCTTATATTTTTTTACAAGAGTTTCTTTAACCTTTATGATATCTTTGGCTCTGATATGTTGTCTTCATTAAATTTGCCCTTCCTGCCCACCATTCTCTTTTCCTGACCCAGATGTGTTTTCTCTCCTGACGTGGTCCACGTGAATTGTGGTCACCTGCTATAATCGGCCCTCTCTCCTTTGGCCTGCAGACCTGGCCTGTAGAGAGTCCCACAGCCTCAGTGGGCACAGCCTGGTCTTCACAGGGCCCACTTTGCCCCTCCTAGACTCTAGGATCATTGTGACTGGAACAGGAATTAAAAGAAATTTAAAAATCTGTAAGCAAAAACTCAGTTGTATGTAAGAAAACTAACTATGCCTGAGGAAGAGAAAGAGCTGAAGTCCTTCAAAAATTGACTGTCTGTTTTTCTGTGGCTAGTGAGCCTTATCTCTCCCTTTCCCAGGCATTGTGAAGACCCTGTTTCTCTAGCTGTGCAGCTGCAAGGTCACTAGACAGATAATCTCAAGTCATAAAACATGTTGTTCCTTAAAAAGTAAGAAATAATGTAATGCATGTCTTAATTGAATAACTGTCTTTGTTTCTCGCTTCTGTAATACGCTTCCCCCGGCACAAATCTCCCCCCGCCCCACAAAATGCTTAAAAGGTAGCTTGACTCAGTCCTTTGGATGTTAATCCAATTGGGTCGGTGCACGTAAATAATTAAATAATTCCTCCTCAACCCCTCGGTCTCTCTGATTCCTTAATTATCCCGCTGCATGACAACCATGACATAAGTCATAAATGAGGGGAACACTCATTCTTCGAGAATATGCACAATGGCTTTTAGTAAATTGGCAAACTTCAGCCCAAAATGACATTTGATTCTCTTCTAAGTAAGCAAAATCCACTGCAGTCTTAACATGTAACCAACTAGGTGAAACTTACTTTGTTACCAGTTCTTTTTGACGTTTAACGGTTCTTTTGACATTTATTTTGCTTTAGAGAACAAAATGCTTTTGAAATTTTCATCTGAGATTACTAATTGAACCTAGAGAGAGCTGAATGATGATGCTATAAATCAGCCACATCAGCTATGACTTTCAGGGATAAGAAAATAAAAGAATGTGTATTTCTGGGATTCATATGAAGGAATTCATTGCATGTAAAATAACAACTTTTATATGCTAATGTCCCCAGAAAGTAAAGCTTTGGAGTAAAAGAATCAATAAACAAAATAATTTGTTTTAAATTATAAAGCAATACAACACACTGTTTAACAATAGAAATTACAGATGAACAAAAAGAAGAAAATGAAATTTGTTAGCAACTCCATATATAACTAGATAACCACTGAGTGGTTTGTAAATGTTAATTTTTTTTTTTTTTTTTTTTTTTGAGACAGGGTCTCACGGTGTTTCTCATGCTAGAGTGCAGTGGTGCAATCATGGCTCACTGCAACCTTGATCTCCCAAGCTCAAGCAGTCCTCTCACCTCAGGCTCCAGAGTAGCTGGGACTACAGGGGCATACCAGGATGCCTGAACTAATTTTTTTTTAATTTTTTTTTTTGTAGAAATGGGTCTATGTTGCCCAGACTGGTCTTGAACTCCTGGACTCAAGCAAATCCTCCCGCCTCGGCCTTCCAAAATGCTGGAATTACAGGCATGAGCCACTCTGTCCGGCCTTAAATATTTTTCTGTACATGTGTTTTTAACATGAACACACTCATGAGGGTCACCTCCTGCACGAGTCCAAGAGGTATTCCATAATTTTGCACCAATACCACATTATCATAAACAATGTAGATTAAAAAAAAATCCTGATATTTTTATTTTAGAACAAACCCTCTGTTTACACTACTTCTTCAAAAGTAAATTGACCCTTTGGATCCTTTATCCTCTCTTCTCATATGAATCTTACATTTGTTTGTCAGCTTCTATGAAAAAATCACGGGACAATTTTTATTGAAATTTCATTGAATTTATAGATTGATTTGGCAAGAAGTTTTTAAATCTTCCCATCTGCGGATATATTTGTTTAATCATTTACATTTTATATTAAGTCTTTCTATTTTTTTCAAATTATAAACTATGCTGCAATTAAGTATTTATTGCTATATTTCCATATAAATTCTTAATATTTCTTTAAACTAGAATGCAATTGCTGAGTTTGAGTAAAGAACATTTACTAATCTGTTAATTCATAATTAAACTAAGCATAGTAAAAACATGAATTTTTTAAGTAGTTTATTATTTTTCATATTGTATTAATATCTGGATTGTGTACAATTAGCAGTACTAGGCAGCTGAATTCAATGCCATGTTTGATTTGTTTATTTATTTACATATTTATTTTGCCATGTTGCCTTCTGAGAGAAAGGGCCTATAATTTCCTGGCGTTCAGCTATCCAAATGTCGTGTCTGATGCCTGCACGTGTGATAGTAGAATAAACAATGGTCATATAGATTTACAGTTTATGCACAGCTCCAGAAGCTAAAATGCAATTAGGTAATGTGCCACAGTGGGGCTTCTAATATCCAAAGGATGTGAATAAAATTAGCACAGAAATACATGTTTGTTTTCTTCAGGCTTACTTTTTTTTCTTTTTTCTTTATTTTAGCCAGGTATCTGTCACGATAAGAAAAAAGAAAGGAAATCAATTCTTTCATCAAAGAAGTGGGGAAAACTAGAAGAAAGAATGATTTCATAAGTAGGGAAAAATCAACTAAATAGAAAGAAATACAACTAACAGGAAAAGGATTATTCTTCACATTTAGCTAAGACGGAAGTTCATTAAACCATGAAATAGTAATCCATGTCCAAACTCTTCCCTACTACGTGCAACATAAGCATTTGAAGAAACTGTGAAGTTATTTCTTTATTTTTCTTGCTTTTATTTTTCATAAATGAATAGTTAATTGTTGCCATAGGATATAACTTAGAATAAATCATTTCTTCCACAAAAATATACAATACTTAATCAATGTCTTAAAATTAATAAACTCTGGGTTAACATAAAAATAAAGAAAATAGATTAAATTATTTGGATTTGAAAAAAGAGTATCTTACCTAAAACTGGAATTAAATGATGCAAGGCTATCACTGAGGAAATGAAAAACACACTTTATGTTTAGTCTGCTACTTTCCTGATAAAAAGTGTTATAAAAATAATGCTGCTGATAAAATTGTGTATTTTCATAATTTGTTTATCTCATGGATGGTTTCTGTAACTGTCAATGTTATAGTTCTAATAGAACACATGGATGAAATTCTAATAAAAGAATCTCTTCTCTACAGAACTGCCCAATAGAACTTTCAGCAATAATAGAAATGTTCTTCTACACTGCACAATACGGTAGCCACTTGCCACATAGGGCAATTGAGCACCTTAAAATGTGGCTAGTGTGGCTAAGGAACTTAAGCTTATTTCACTTTAGTTTAATTTTAAATTTAGCCACATGTGTTCAGTGTCTACCCTATTTGGAGGTGCAGCTCAAGAGAATTATTTCGAAAGGAAGGGTGTTGAGTGAAAACACTATGTATGATAGATGAATTATTTAGAGACTGAAAAACTTCACAGGGAATGGACAATGTCAGCCTTAAAATTGAGATTTGGAACTTTCATTCATTTTGTGACATTTAATATGTTGAAAATTCTCTGAAATGCTGTGAGGAAAACAAGTAGGAATTAGTACAGCTAACCTACTTTTAAAAATTCAAAATGTTAAAAAAAAAAAGGTCTCAAAGTATTGATTTTTCCAGAATATTTTCCAAAGATATTTTAATATCAACTTTACGGATAATGTAGGAACATATGTGATTATGAATTATGTAATAATCCTGTCTTTCTATTTTTATACTTAAAAGAAAATATATTCTTATACCGTACTATCGTAAATTAAAAACTAGGTAAAAGCTAGCTAAGGAAACTGGATATTAGCTAACTGGAAGGTTAATATAATCCCATCACTAAATAACTCTTGATATGCTATGATAATATTTTTCTTTTAATCTATCACCTGATGGAAAATTAAGGATAATGAATTTTAAACAATTATTTTAAATGAAAAGGAATGTATAGAAATGTAGGTTTAATTCTTGTATTTCATAATAAAAACCTTTTTTCTAATACAAGAATTGGAAGCATAGGGCCTATAGTCTGAGATACAATTATATGCAGTCATACATACAGTAAGGGAATCATGACTAACTGGTTCTTATAATAAGTTACTAGATAGATAGATAGATAGATAGATAGATACTATATATCACTATATATAGTATTCAAGCTATTCTCCTGCCTCAGCCTCCCGAGTAGCTGGGATTACAGGCACGTGCCACCACGCCTGGCTAATTTTTTGTATTTTTAGTAGAAACTGGGTTTCACCATGTTAGCCAGGCTGCTCTCGAACTCCTGACCTCAGGTGATCTGCCTGCCTCGGCCTCCCAAAGTGCTGGGATTAAAGACATGAGCCACCATGCCTGGTCGTGATTTATTATATATATCTATATATCACTACATATATAATGATTTATTGTACAAATTGGTTCATGAGATTTAATAGCAACAAAAGTTCAAAATTAGCTAGAAATAACTCTAATACATTATAGTATATAAATAGTGATTTATTATAAGAATTGTTTGATGTGATTTTGGAAGATATATATATATATATCCTATTCTGTTAGATATATCTACCTATCTATCTAGATAGATAGATATAGATAGATTCAACAGATATATCTATATCATATATATCTATATATATCTATATCATATATGTTTATATATATCTATATCATATGTATCTATATATATCATATCTCTCTCTCTCTCTCTCTCTGTCTCTCTCTCTATATATACAGCTATATTTATCTCCTATTCTGTTTCTCTGGATAACACTGACTAACACAGAGTGTGACCAGAAGTGATACGTTTCATCTTCTCCTTGGGCATTGATACACTGGTTGTGCCTGTCACAGGCTGTCTTTGCCTGAATATAGATTAAGCTATGAAGCTATGACAATATTTACAATGCCTTGAGTAGGCATTCTTAACCTGGGGCTCATGAGAACCCAAAATTCTGTGGATAGAATTTTGGATCTGTGAGAGGAAAATTGTAGTTTTAATATTAGAAGTTTTTAACTGCAATTTAGCATTTCCTTCAATAATGAAGGAAAACTAAAATCTACATAAGAAGAAGTGTTTGAAACTGTACAGTATTGAAACTGCTTTGCAATTATAATTAGTTGTCTTTAAAGTGACATACATTTTATTTTATGCACTTACTTTAAAGCATTATTTTGAGGCAGAGCCATAGCTTCACCAGATGGCCGAAGGGATTCATGAAATGGTTAAAGACCTCAAACACAGGGTATTGTGGAACAGGATGGGACAACCCTAGTTTCTGAAAGACTAGGTGGAGCAGAGCTTCTCCATCAACAAGGACCTTTCACATTGGTAGTGCTAGGTTTTCGAGATGGTTTGTTGTTTGACTTTTTCTCTTAAAGCAATTTTATTTCGTTCCAACTAATATACATATATTACAAAGATCACAGCAGATATTGTATTCAGTGATGAAAAATTAGTGATATCACTATCAATGTCAACAAATAAGACAAATTAATGTCATAAAGATATCCTAATAAATGCAATAAGAAATGAATATAAAATGATAAAAATGGAACAATAGCAAAATATTAACAGTTGTTACAGTTATCCATAAAAAAATCTAGATAGAAGGTGTTAAAATTAGTGATCATATTGAGTCTTACACAACAGAAATAGACAAAAAATGTAATCTTTAAAATTACATTTAAGTTTTTTTTTTTTTTTCAGGGTCTTGCTCTTTCACCCAGGCTAGGGTGCAGTGGCGCGATCTCAGCTCACTGCAACCTCCACTTCCCTGATTCAAACAATTCTCATGCCTCAGCCTCCTGAGTAGCTAGGATTACAGGCATATGCCACCATGCCAGACTAATTTTTTGTGTGTTTTTAGGTAGAGACGAGCTTTCACCATGTTGGCCAGGCTGGTCTCAAATTCCTGGTCTCAAGTAATCCACCTACCTCAGCCTCCCAAAGTGCTGAGATTATAGGTGTAAGCCACCGGGCCCGGCCTAAGATTTACTTTTTATTTTTTATTTTTTTGAGGCAGAATCTCACCCTGTTACTCAGACTAGAATGCAATGGCACTATCACAGCTCACTGCAGCCTTGAACTCCCAGGCTCAAGCGACCCTCCCATGTCAGCCTCCTGAGTAGATGTGAATATAGGCATGTGCCACCGCACCTGGCTAATTTTTTTTTATTGTTTTGTGAAGACGAGATCTCACTATGTTGCCCAGGTTTCTTTTGAACTCCTGGGCCAAGCAGTCCTCCCACTTCTGCCTCCCAAAGCATTGGGATTACAGATGTGAGCCACCGTGCTCAGCCCCAAGGTATTTTCAATAGCAACAGAAGTTCATAATTAGCTAGAAATAAACCTAACAACAAAAATGTAAAATTTATTAAAAGTAGAAACCTTTATTGAAAGACTTTAATATATTCTTAAATAAATGTTGAGATAGATCATGTTCCTATTTTTGAAATTATATCCATCCTGTCCAGTTTAGCCAGTAAACTCAATTTTAATTTAAATTGCATAGTACTTCTGTGGTACTTTACAAAATGATTGTAGATTTTATTTTTTAAAAAGGAAAATGGATAGGGAGGGTATATCCCCTTCAAATATCAAGATTTTGTATAAAGTGTCACACATACGCACCCACGGTGAAAATGACAATGTGACTGGAAAATAGAGCAATGGAATAGAATAAAGGAAGAGGAAACAAAAGTCTCTGTTCATAGAACTTTGAGGGAAAGCATTAAGGGAGAAACAGGTGAACTCGTAAATAAATCTGCTGGGACTACAGTTACTCATATAGAGAACCAAATTAACTTGATCCTCACCTCACATTAAGCATAAACATAAATTCCAGATAGATTAAAGAATGAAGTTTAAAAAGAAAAACTTTAAAACTTTTGGAATAAAAGATGAGAGAATTGTGTTATGAACTTAGATGAATGGAAGGATTTCTTAAATAAGATTCAGATATACAAACAGTAAGAATGTTCTTAATTAATATTTTTTCTTAATTAACCTTATTACATAAAAATGAAAATTCTAGATCTTGAAATAACATCTATAAAGTAAAAATTGAGCCAGCAATTTAAACTAAGACATTTGTAAAACATAGAATGTAAAACTGATTTGTAGCTTTGGTAAATAAATAAATTATATTACCCAAAGAGAATTGGAAAACTAAAAAATAATTGATGAGGAATTCACAGAAGGAATCTGGATGAGGAAGAAACATGAAAATATGTTTCCTTTCACTAGTAGTCAGGAAAATGTTCATTAAAACAATAAGAATGTTGCCACACTAATCATAATGGCAACATTAATACATATGATAATAAAATATGTCCATGAGGATAAGAAACAAAAGGAACTCTTTTGTTAAACAAAAATTTAACTCTTTTGTTAAACAAAAGATTAAACAAAAATTACATTAAGATGGGTGATGAAGTTAAAATCTTCTAAGATAAGGTGAATTGTTTGAAAGTGATGGTAAAATACTCTTTCTGGTTTTGGACTTGGCTAAAGGAAATATTCATGGTGGAAGTTCAAATGATCCACTGAAAGAATAGAAAGAGATCCTATAAATCCCAATACAGCAAACGAAAAGAAAATGGAATTGAAAAAATATCCAACGATCTTCCTCAAAAGAGAGAAGAGAAAAAAGCATTAAAAAATAAGGACAAATAGATGTAGAAACACAAATGACTATAAAAGCATCTGTTCCATGGCTGCTCTGGAATCAGACTGTCTGTGTTCATAGCTCATCTCTACCATTTACTAGCTGTGTGATCTTACACACATCACTTAACATCTCTGGGCTTCAAATTCCTCATTTTTAAATGGAAATATGCATAGTAAAAACACAAACAGTCTCTGGGAGGATTAAATATTATATTTGGAGAGATTAGAAAGATAAATGATAGATCGATAGATAGAAAATATATTTGTCAAAAGAAAATATCTTACGGAAATTAAAAGAAAAATAAAAAGACCATGAGGTACACCATTTGAGAGCTTTAACCTGATCTTTGTCACATGGAGGTTTAGACACAGATAAGTCACTCAATCAACACTGAAGAGATATGGAGAAGTTGAAGAAGATCCAGACAATAGTAATAAAGATATATTAGAGGGTAGAAAATTAGGCCCTTAGTAGTTACACGGGCTGTAAAGTGAAAAAAATTAAAATTTCAATCAATGACAACTTTCAAGTAGTATAAATTCTAGGAGGAAATAGTGGATTAGAGCTCTTTAAGACAAGTGATAACTAAAATAGAGAAAAATACTTTAAAATACAAGTTTTTGGGCTGGGTGCAGTGGCTCACGCCTGTCATCCCAGCACTTTGGGAGGCTGAGGTCAAGAGATCGAGACCATCCTGGTCAACACGATGAAACCTCGTCTCTACTAAAAATACAAAAATTAGCTGGGCATGGTGGCACGTGCCTGTTGTCCCAGCTACTTGGGAGGCTGAGGCAGGAGAATCACTTGAACCTGGGAGGCGGAGGTTGCAGTGAGCTGAGATTGTGCCACTGCACTCCAGCCTGCCGACAGGGTTAGACTCTTTCTAAAATAATAATAATAATACAAGTTATTAAGATTTAGAAGAAATTATTATTAAAATTATTTTTTATTAACCACCTATTACATGTAGAGTCTACTAAAGCAGGCCATAAACATAAAAAGAAATATATGACATAGTCCTTGATCTAAAATATGCCTCAATAAGCAAGTTCTTATTGTTTATTGAAGACGGTTTTGTAGCAGATAATCTTGTAGAAGGTGAAGGGGAAAAATAAAGAACAACAAAAGTGTCTTTCAGCTCCAGAATATATGTCATTTTTCATTCTCTCTTACATATACGCACAAGCTAGAGCTTGCAAGCCAAAATTCTAAAACTTAATCTGTATACGAATCAATAGGAAAGTTGCTAAAAATTCTGACTCTTTGCCCCACCCCCAAGATTCTGATTCAAACTTGTGATTGAAGGAGATATTGGGAGATGAATTTTTAATAAGCAACAAGGAATTAATGTCTTAGTTTAGAGATTAAAAGGAATTTTTATTATCTCTCATGGAGATCATTATCTAAAAGTGTTTATTAAGAATCTATCTACTTATAATTCTGTCAAATTTTACACAAAAATTTCAAATTTTATATGACAAATATGACACATATATAATGTATCACATATGATACTGGTTTATGATAAAATTAACTTCTTTACCAAAATATTTTTAAGGAAATTGGAAAGAGTACTTTGGATGATATTTTTCTGATTTCTTCTAGTTTCAAAATACAGTTTTTCCTACTAGAAAGAAATTTAGATATTCTGGGTTTGAAACTTCAATATTTTGAAAGGATTATATGTGCAACTCTAAATTATTTAGGGCACTCATATCCCAAAATAGGATGAATCATATAGATTAAAAAAAGAAAAAATCTCTGAACACTGCTGCTGCCTCAGGTCAGGTGACTTTTATTCTCTACTTCCTCCCCACTGCACAGTAGAGGTCTTTGAACATCCCATGCCCTCTAACCCCAGTCTCCTATTCATGCTGCTTCCACCATTTCAACCACCTCCTATATTTCCATGCTTTCATTTATGTTTCACCTGTCTTTCAAGACTCAACCTGATTGATCTCATCAAATGTTTGACTCTTTCATAGAATCTTCCGTATCTTATTATAACAATTATCTTTTAAAAATTATCCCTCACTAATATGAAAGTTCCTTAAAGATAAAGACTCCATAATGTTCATGTTTGCAACCCCAATTTCTAGGTTAGTAAGTTCTAGGCAAATATTAAATGAAAGAGTTAGAGCAGGAATGGAACAGTGATGTTATTTAAACTCCACAGTGTAGTCTAGTCTCCATCCATCTACTTATTCATTCAACAAATATTTACTAAGCAATTGTATGTGCCAGACACTTTTCTAGCCAATGTTGGTTTAACAATAAACAACAAATCAACAAACACAAAAAAATACCTAGTTCCCTGGAATTCACTTTGAAGTGGAAAGAGACAAGCAATAAACAAGTAAAGTATGTGATATGTTCAATGGTGATAAGTGCCATAGAGAAATAAAGTGGGAAAGTGAGATGGATAGTTTAAAAACAATATGAAGAGAGATGGCCTCACAAAGAGTTATATTTGAGTAGAAAATTGAAGAAAATAAACAGGAAGTCTATCTAGGGAAAAATTTCTAGGCATTTAACAGCAAGTGCAAATTATTAATTAAAGCTTATACTTTATTCAGGTTTTTTAGTTTTTACCTAATGGAATTTTTTTCCCAGGATACCATATTGCATTTAGCCATCATGTCTTCCTGGGCTCCTGTTGGCTATGACAGTTTTACAGACTTTCCAAGGAGTTTTTTGATGCTCTTGACAGTTTTGAGGCATGCTGGTCAGGTATTTAGTAGAATGTTAATCAACTGGGATTTTTCTGATGTTTCCCTGATGACTAGACTGGAACTATGTGTTTTTTGGAGGATGACCATTTACCAACAGTTGAATCTAGTAGGCTTTGAAATTTCATTTACATTGAATCTTAAGATTTAAGAGTGAGGACTGAGACAAACCACACAGAAGAAAGAGTAAGGTGAGAGGACAATGGAATTGAAATCTGGCTTAGGATTCACTGCCTAATGCAATACAGGTGATAGGAAAACTATTCACCTATAAATAGAAAGCATGACAAATTCTACCAATGTGATGACTTTCATAATGATTTATAAATACCTGGGACCATGGGCAGACAGGGCATGGTACCAAGAAAGTCAAGCAGTGATGAATAATCTGGAGTCAGACAAGTACTTACCTGTCATAGAGAAGATTAGGCCTAAAGCTAAGGTAAACAAAAAGTGTTAGACCTGAGGAAAGGCAAAAGGGAAAGAGATAAATAAGACATATAGGACATGAAAAAGGCCTTAGCACTAGCGCTATCAATTCATTTCTTATCTCAGAAAAAAATCTTGCTAAATGAGCTTAGATTGAGTCTCTAGGGGACTTCAGTAGAGCAAAATAGGAGAAGCTAGAGAAAGGGTTTTAGGGGACAACTGCATAGTTGAATTGATCTAGTGAATTTTGAAAACATAGAGTATATCCAGAGCTGGAATAACCATATGCTATAGTTTTAAATATATTTATACTTGGATTCCTTTCCAATAACAAAAGTTTAAACAAAGATTTCGTTTGTAAAACACAGAAAAGCTAGTGCAAGATTAAAGCTAAGTGGTTCACAGGTCCAAAATCTACTCATAGGTATTGGTAGCCTTTGTATCAGACTTGGAGGCTTCTGTAAAACTCCTTGAAACACAGGTTGAAAACCGATGATTTACAGATTTTCTCTTCATAGGCACAGAAACTGAGGTCCAAACATAACATCACTAGTCAATGAAAAACTTTGAAAAAAATATTAATAAGTCACAGTATATTGAGTATACTTCTAGATACTTATGCCCCTTCCATTCATCCCATTAATCCATTAGGCATTTTTAATATTTAACATCATAAAATGAATATTTAGAATGGTAGAATATCTGTGTTGCTGGCAGAACTTAATAATAACTACAAAGGTCAATCAATGTTGGTAACAAGAAACCATTTAACCATTAGTATAAGCCAAGTGCAGTTAAGAAATTCAGAAATGTTTCTCGCATTTTTCTCTCAGACTTCTTATTTTAACACTAAAAGGTATGATAAAATGAGAATTACTAAAACATACTTCATACAAGGTTCTATGGTGACTGGGTTGATCTTAGGATAGGCGAAAGAGGATTCTTGGCCAAAGAGAATTTATTATCTTTCTGGGATGTAAGAATCCACACATATAAGACTCCATATAAAAAAAAAATAGAGACATGCTGGAAATACAGAAAAACAGAGTTAATGTGTTAAAATTTTTCAGTTGCAATGCTTAGAAAAGCCTCACAAAAATTGATGTAAGAAATATTGAGTGTTTGGGTTTGTGGTGAATAAGTAAATGTAAGCCTTATGAGGCAAAATGCAAAATGGGGCGGCTGTTACCTCATGACAGTTGGTATCAAACAAAATATTTATGTAGGCCCTATATTAATTATGGGTTGTCAATTAGAAATCTTTGTCATAGAAAAATATAAATTGAAAGCAAAAGAAAACAAATCTACAAACACTTAACCAAAGCTTTATACAGCAATTGCTCAGTTTGGCTGTAGACTGCTGATTCAATAATAAATGTAAGGCTTTACACAGCATCCATCCCTTTTTACCCCCTGGCTTTCTGCCATGTGAGCACATAGCAATAAGGTGCCATCATGGAAGCAAAGAGACAACAGCCCTCCCCAGAGCCAGGGTCAAGGCTCTAGAAAATTCTAGGGCATGGAATTTTCTAGAGCCTCGATCCTGGACTTCCCAGCCTCCACAATTGTGAGCAATAAATTTCTGTCATTTATATATATCTAGTTTAAGGTATTTTGTTATATTAGCATGAATAGACCAAGACACACCCAAACGCTAATCAATGGATTATGGATAAACAACTTGCAGTTTATGCAAACAACACAATACCTTTCAGTCATAGAAAGGAATGAAGTACAAATCATGCTACAATGTGGATGAAACTTACCTTATGCTAAGTAAAAGAAGCCAGACACAAAATGTTACATATTGTATGATTCAATTTATGCAAAATATATCTAGGAAGAAAAATTCATAAAAAGAATGTAGGCCAGGCACGGTGTCTCACACCTGTAATCCCAACATTTGAGATCAGGAATTCGAGATCAGCCTGGTCAACATGGTGAAGTCCCATCTCCATTAAAAATACAAGAATTAGCTGGACATGGTCGTGTGCACATGTAATCCCAGCTACTCGGGAGGCTGAGACTTCTTGAGCCCAGGAGGCAGAGGTTGCAGTGAGCCAAGATGGTGCCACTGCCCTCCAGGCTGAGCCACAGAGTAAAACTCTGTCAAAAAAAAAAAAAACAAGAGAAAGAATGTAGATTTTAGTGATGGGGTGAGAGCATTCTAGGATAGGGGAATGGGGAGTAATGGGGAATAGGGTACGGGAGCTGTTACATTAAGTTTACACTAAAGCTGTTTCCTTACATATTTTAAGTTCAGCCTACAGGCTTCTTCATACATACTGAACTCTAACCAAACAGGATATGTAAACAGACTGTACCCCACTCTGACAATCATGGAGTTTCAGCCACTCACAGGTGGCCAATGATTCAAACCATGTTCAAATGAGGCAAATGCCAAATTTAACCAATTGGTTCTTTCTCTACCTCACTTCCAATTTCTAAAAGTCGCTTTTCTTTTTCTACCCATAAATCTTCTTTGACCATGAGGCAGTGCTGAAGACTCTCTGTATCTATTCTGGTTCAGGGAGGCTGGCTGATTTGCTAATTATTCTTTGCTCAATTAAAATCTTTTAAATTTAATTTGTCCAAGGTTTTTCTTTTAACAGATCCCTTTCGGATGATGAAAATCTTTCGGAAGTGTAAAGAGATGGTGTTTCGGCAACATTCTAAATATACTAAATATCACAGAATTGTTCACTTTAAAAGTGGCTAAATAAGTAAATTTTATCTCAATTAAAAAAAACTAAAAAAGTCATAGGAAAAACAAATATATTAGACTAATTGGTCAGAGACTTGCCGATGGAACTCAAAGTCTCATGGTCACAGGTACCATCTTATAATTATAGTAAATCAATTTTTTTTTTTTTTTGCTTAAACTCATCCTAAAAACTACCATTTTTCTCATGAGATTTGATCCCCTACATTTATGAAATCTTAATACAATTTCGTTTTAAGGGCTCATTCTGTTTGTCTGAAACTAGCAATAAACTTGTCCAAAAAAATGTTCACATCTTTGAGCTTAAATAATTCTTATTTTATTTTTCCATGTTCTTCCATTACATAATAATGAATTAGCTGAGGGGAAAAAACTGCTACAAGAATGCATACAAAATGTTGGTTAGCCTATAGTCACTATGTCAGCTCATTTTTTATGATATTGCTGTTTCCTATGCCAACAAGGCTTTGCTGCAATTCGCTAAAAGGCAGAAAAACTGTAACACCATAGCCTTTATGCAAAGACCTTCAAACAAATTTTTTTTTTTAGTATTTTGTTTGTTTGTTTTGGAGACAGGGTCTGGCTCTGTTGCCCAGGTTGGCTCTGCCACCTCCATCTCTGGGGCTCAAGCCATCTCCCACCTCAGCCTCCAGAGTAGCTCGGACTACAGGCACGCACCACCACACCTGGCTAATTTTTCTATTTTTTTGTAGAGACAAGGTTTCACCATGTTGCCCAGGCTGGGCTGGTCTCCAACTCCTGGCCTTGAGTGATCCACCTGCCTTGGCCTTCCAAAGAGCTGGGATTACAGCACAAACCATGTCACTGGAACTGATAATAATTTTAAAGTGACAAAAACAACTAAGACAATAAATAATTTTTCCTTTGCCAATTTAGTGAAGTGCATTAAAAATACACCCTAAATTTTCAGAATATGTAACTTTTTGTTTTGTAATTGATAAATATTGATAACCATGAAGAATAACCCACTTTAAACCTGCTATTTAGTAGCTGCAATTATGTTATTTAGAGTTTTTATTTTTTAGCAGACTCAGGACTCTCAAAGAATCAGGAAAAGAATAGTTTCCACTTGGCTATTTTATTCTTTTCACTGAGAGATCTCAAATCCACTTGACCTGCATTAATTCAGCTTCACGAAACCAATTTTGATGTTCTGTCAAGGTTAAAGTTTTTCTTAGCAGGGAAAGAATTCCTGACACACTTATGAATTTTATCCCTGTTTAATTGTAAAAAGTAAAAGTTGGTTTAGCTAAGAGGTTATGTGCTTTTAAATGATCAGTTTGGGGAAGATTAATATGAGGCAGCCCAGGGAACTAGATTTATTTATTTTTATTTTTAAATTGATACTTAATATTTGTACATATTTATGGGATACATGTGATATTTTGATGCATGCATAGAATGTGTAATGATCAAGTCAGGATATTTAGGATATTTATCACCTTAAACATTTATGATTACTTGTGTTGCTAACATTTCAAATTCTCTCTTCTAGCTATTTTGAAATATACACTGTTTTTAGCTATAGTCTCCCTACTGTATTATTAAACATTAGAATTTATTCCTTCTATCTAACTGTATGTTTTTACTAATTAACCTACCTCTCTTCATCCTCAACTTCCTGTTCCATAAATGCACCCTTCCCAGCCTCTAGTAACCATCATTCTACTCTCCACCTCCATGAGACCAAATTTTTTAACTCCCACATATGGTGGAGGACATGTGACATCTGTTTCTGTGTCCAGCTTACTTAACAGAATGACTTCCATCCATGTTTCTGCAAATGACAGGATTTCATTCCTTTTAAGGCCAAATATTATTCCATTGTGTGTGTGTGTGTGTATATGTATATACACACAATGAATTATATATACTATATATATATTTATATATAACATATATAATTATATAATAGAAAATGTGGTATGTGTATATATATTATACACATATGTGTGTATACACACACACACACACACACACACACACCCCACATTTTCTTTATTCTTTCATCCATTGATGGACACTTAGGCTGATTCCCTATCTTTGCTATTGTGAATAGTGCTGCAGTGAACCTGATATTCTGATTTCCTCGTCTTTGGGTAAATACCAAGTAGTGAGACTGCTGGATCGTATGGTAGTTCTACTTTTCGTTTTTTGAGAAATCTCCATACTGTTTTCCATAATGGCTGCACTAATTTACATTCCTGTCAACAGTGTATGAGTTCTTTTTCCTCTCCATCCTCACCAGCATGTTACATTTTGTGGTTTTGATATCTTAAAACTGCTTACTATCCAACTTCTACTGGGCCCTCCTAGCAACCCTTTGTTTCCCTTTATTAATGTTCCATTCTTAAGTTTAAAATGCCAGCTGTTACAAATCTTTTACTCAGACCTCCAAACTGCTCTGTTTCTCCCCCTCTTAAAACACTCTGGCCTCTACTTTGGCCAGTTTTCATTCTGAATATACACTTAGTTGAAAGATAACTGATCCTTGAACCTTCATCCCCCCTGCAACATACACTTCTGATTTGTACATCTCAGTCTTTCTTCAGAGTCTTGTTAGATTTTCATCTTTGGGAGTCTCTTTACAAATACATTATCTTTGGTTTCATTGCATTTCTCTGACTTTTCCTTATTTAATAAGATTTTTATTGCAAAAGTTAAACATATTCATTGGGAAAAATATAAAACAAGTGAATAAAACAAAAATATTAAAGCTATTAGTCAGAGATTACTACTGAGAATAGAAAAATAGAATAAATAAATGTCTTCTTTCAAACCCCAAATCCTGTTCTCAATTGTGTTCCACTCCATAGAGGCCTCTGAAGAAATATATTCATAAGAGATAAAGAAAGGCTAAGAAAAACATCGTGTTGGGCTTTAATCTACTGTACTGGGTTGTTCTTGCATTGATATAAAGAAATACCTGAGACTGGGTAATTTATAAAGAAGGAGATTTAATTGGCTCACGGTTCTGCAAGCTGTACAGTTGTGATGCTGACATGCCTCAGTTTCTCAGGAGGTCTCAGGGAGTTTTAACTCATGGCAGTAGGCAAAGTGGGAGCAGGGAAATCACACCATGAAAGCAGGAGCAGAGGGCGAGGAGGTGCCACACTCTTAAATGGGCAGATCTTGCAAGAACTCACTATCACAAATGCAGCACCAAGCCATGAGAAATCTGCCCCATGATCCAAACGTCTCCCACCAGGCCCTACCTTCAGCATTAGGGATTACAAATCAATATGAGATTAGGGCAGGGCAAATATACAAACTATATCACCTACCCAAGCTCCAGGTATAGCTTGAACAGAGCAGGGCTAGAGGACTCTAGTTGCCTCAGCTATTGGCAGTTTTGGAATAGATGGACAAAAATCTAAAAAGATGCATTGTGATAGTACCATGAGTCCTGTATCCCTTATACTGTTATCATTCTAAAACACCAGAGCCTATTCAACACTCTGGTTATATTGTAATTTAGTAAATCCCATTCTATTATTGTAAAACTAACTCTGTGGTGACATCCTGCTCTCGCATACACACACGTACCTATTAGTCTTAGATTTTGGAATAAATTCCTAGAACTCGAGATTAAGGGTATGTACACATGTTGGTTAAGACCCCTTCTCTTGCCAGTGAAAAACAAACCAACTCACTGGAAAATTGATTGGCTCATGTAGCTCAACGTTTTAGAGGTAGAATTGACTTTAGATATGTCTTTATGCTGAGCTGAAACAATGCCACCAGAATCCAACTCAGCTTTGCCTATTCTGAGTTATTGGCTTAATTCTCAGTCTCCTTGTGGTAAACACCCCCCCGACTCCAACCACCCCAGTGGCTTCAGATTTACATTATGGCAACACCAAATCTAGCAGAATGGTTAGTTTCCTTGAGATTATAAAAGAAATCCTTAAATTAATCTCAACAGGTCTGGCATAGGCTCTGCCTATCTCTGAATCAACCTCTGTCATCTTGTGGGCTGTTATTTTGTCTTTTTTTTGAGACAGTCTTGCTCCGTCTCCCAGGCTGGAGTGCAGTAGAGCCAGCTCAGCTCACTGCAACCTCCACCTCTTGGATTTGAGCAATTCTCCTACCTCAGCCTCCCGAGTAGCTGGAACTACAGGTTGTGCCATCATGCCTGGCTAATTTTTGTATTTTTAGTAGAGACAGGGTTTCATCATGTTGGCCAAGCTGGTTTTGAACTCCTCACATCAAGTTATCCACCCACCTCGGCCTCCCAAAGTGCTGGGATTACAGGCATGAGCCACCATGCCGGGCCCGGGCTGTTATCTTTAAATTTATCAGCTGAGAGTGAGAGAAGGGTAATTTCCTAAAGGAAAATCAAGGCATAGTCCTTAGAAGGAGGAGTGAATTAATCTGTGGGACCCTAACAAATATCCATGACACGATTGCTTTGTGAGCTTTAGAAAACACTTGACACTAATATAAACTGAATTATAGTCAACATGGTAGTGAAAAAAGAGAAACTTTAATTTTAATTGGCCCCATATTTGAAGCATTGACCTTATCTGAAGTGTTTGAATTTCTTTTTATCTAATTTTTTAATTACTTGCCCATTCCTGTCCTTTATTCAGCTATTGTTAAGGTATTTGGGGTTTTGACTCTGTTTGGTTTTTGTCCTGCTATTTCATGCTTTAAGTATTTTTTCTCATTCTTAGTATTAGGATGCTGTCTGATAATTGTCTAATTTTATTCACTTGTAGCACCCTTTTCTTTCTTTTAACTTTTATTTCTGCCAAGAATCTCATAAGATTTGTTATTCTTGAAGTAAAAGTTTTTGTAAAGATATGTCTAGTTTTTGTTTTGTTTTGTTTTGTTTTGTTTTTCGTTTCTTTTAACACTTTTCTCACCCCTGTAATTGTACCTGGTACCTATTTAACTTTGTAGATCTGCAAATAGAAGTCAATATTCAGGATTCTCTCTCACATCCTGTCCTCGATCCACTGCTTATGTCTCTGAATATTTGTAATATTCCATTTTTTAATTTGTTTCTTAAGAAGACCCAATTAACCAATTAGGTATGTAGTTAGTATTTCTGTTGCCTTCCCTCTACATAGAAATATACTTATTTTCATCTTTGTCTCTTCCCCTGAGTTCAGAGAAAATTTATCATGTTTGTCCTTCATATCACTCATTTAGTTTTTACAGGGTCAATTCTGCCCTTTCCTGTTCTGGATGTATTTAAAAATCATAATTAATTTTTCTACTATAATAGATTTCTCCTTATTCCATTTTAGGATTCATTTATATTTCTGCCTATCTCCTTCCTACCTCCTATTTTATCACCCCTCTTGTAACATCATTTTTTTTTTTTTTACTAATATAAGCCACATTTCCTTGAATTTCATCAAAAGTTAAAAGCATTGCCCACCTAAAATACTGTTCTCTTTTCTACACTTCCTTCTTTATCCTCCAGAACTCTTTACACTTTTTTTTTTTTTTTTGAGACAGAGTCTTGCTCTGTTGTGCAGGCTGGAGTGCAGTGGCACGATCTCAGCTCACTGCAACCTCCACCTTCCGGGTTTAAGAAATTCTCCTGTCTCAGCCTCCCAAGTAGTTGGGACCACAGGAGCACACCATCACCCACAGCTAATTTTTGTATTTTTAGTAGAGTTGGGGCTTCACCATATCGGTCAGGCTGGTCTTGAACTCCTGATCACAAGTGATCCACCTGCCTCGGCCTCCCAAATTGCTGGGTTTACAGGCGTGAGCCACCATGTCTAGGCCACACTTTTTATTTTATTTTATTTAAAATAACTTTTTATTTTATTTTATTTTATTTTATTTAAAATAGCCCGCCACCATGCTCGGCTAATTTTATTTATGTTTTTTATCATTCATTTTATTTATTTAGCCTGAAACTATCCAAACTAACATTACCTTTCAAATCAGGATGAGTGGATTTTCTCAGATATTCTTATTTTCCATTTGGACAATTTTAGATATCTTATTTATGAATGTAATGTGAAGTAATTGTTATGTAATTTTTTTAAAAAAAAACTACACTGAAAGGCATAAGGATTAAGCCAGGACAACAGGGAAAATAATGGACTGGGAAACACATTGCTCAGTTTTGTCTCTGTTGTGAGGCTGGACTCACTGCGTGTGTAGAAGAGGCACTACTGTTTCATCTCATCTTTAAAAGGTATCCATCAGTGAGCACAGTTCACTGTGATAATCCCTGCTCCCGTAGGACCACTGCCTGATCCAGGGACTCAACCTCAGTACAATTAGGATTGATCATTACTTCTTCCACCAAAGACAGCTTTGTGAACTTGTACAACAAACATTTTCAGAGATGTCACCATGGCTATTGTAGATTGTCACTTCTTATAAGCTTGTATTCTGAAGCTGACCTACAATAACATGCCTTATCATTTATAACATATATTAATAATGAATCAATTAAAGAAGATTCAAAAGATTTTTCTGCCCTTCTTCCAGGTTCTCACTCTAGCTTTTACCCCAAGAATGTATGTTGTATGTGATATTCTTTACGTATTTAGGGCTCAGAAAATGATACCCCCAAAATTTGGTGCTTTGACATACTGAACATTTTGAACTAAAATTGGAAGGCCTTAGACGCTGCTTCAGAATCAAAGTTTCTCTCTGACCTTCCCCCACCCCCTAATCTCTCTGATCTTCTTTCTTTCCCAAAGCACCAGCAGGGATTCTCTCTGGAATTTTTTTGACTGGAGAAACTTATTTCCAGAAGAAATGCAATTTTCTTAAGACTCCCTCCCTAGGGATCTCACCAACTAACCAGGAAAGATTAACCACTGTAGAAGAGAAGTGACTGGGAGTTGTCACCATGTGCAGACAGACTTTTCATGTATTCTTATGGGGGCAACTCTGAGACCTTACCTGGGAGACTTTATCTGTATAATAAGACAACTTTGTTCACAGTGAAGTTCTATTCTTCACCTTCCACCACCACCCCCAGAGCTCAGAAGAACTTTATCCCAGGAAATTGTTCTTTGAGCTCATTTATTTCCTGTAAAAAATCACTTACTACCCTTCTAAAATTTCTTATAGCATCCCACTTCCCTCTCTCCTGTGAAGAAGGTATATATAAGTCTCAGTAATTTGGCCTTTGAGTCTCATATTTCTGTGACTCTCGTGTCCACGTGCAGATTAACAAATTTCTATGCCTTTTTCTCCTACTGACCTATTGTCACGATTTCAGTGAACCTCAGTGGGCAGAGAGGAAGCTCTTCCTTCCCCACTACACGTTCATGCCTCTCTAACATTATTGATCCAGATAAAAACAACTGGCAATATCTACTACATTTTACAATGGAATTTGTCTTGATTCATTGATTCTACCTCTAAGGACATACACATGGGTGCTTTGTTTACTCATTCTAAAATTTTTATATCAACAAAGTCTCAGAAACACTCTAAGTGTTTATCAGTGGAGTACAGGTAGACCGATTAGGTTATATCCATGGAGACGGATACTAAGCAGCTGTTAAAAGGCACAAGGTCAAATATAAGAAAATGTAACCTTTATATAGTATTAAGAATTTTTAAGAGAGTTACAAAAACGGAATATAATAAAATGATATGCATATAAACATATGAAACTGTCAAGTGCATCTGTGTGAAAAGACCACCAACAGGCTTTGTGTGAACAACAAGACTGATTATTTCACTTGAGTGCAAGTGGGCTGAGTCCGAAAAGAGAGTCAGCCAAAGGAGATGGGGTGAGGCAGTTCTATAGGACTGGGGTAAGCAGTGGAAAGTTACAGTTAAAGGTGGTTATCTATTGTCAGCAGAGGAGGGGGTCACAAGGTGCATGGTGGGGAGATCCTAAGATTCATTGTCCAGAAGAAGAATGTCACGAGGTTGATCGATCGATCGGTTGGGGCACGGCAGGAACACATCACAATGGAATGTTGTAAGGTTGGTCAATCAGTTAGGACAGGAGCTGGCTGTTTCACTTCCTTTGTAGTTTTCGGTTGCCTCAGGCCATCTGGATGTATACGTGCAGGCTTAAGCTCGGAGGCCTGACAGAAACATCATAGACGTGATCATATAAACCCTGAAAATATCTGAAAAATAAATGCCACACTTGCCACCAACTAGGAATGAATAATAGATAGGAAAGTTTGGGAGCATTTCCTTTTAATATCATACAATTCTGTTTTCTGATTTTTCTTTGCTTTCATAAACTTACCAAAAAGATAATATCTAGAAGTTAACATTCTTCAAACTGGACTATATTCCTTACAATCTCTTATTGTCAGTTATTCTCATGCCTGGTCTATTAGCCCATTCTCACACTGCTATAAAGAAATACCTGAAGCTGAGTAATTTGTAATGAAAAGAGGTTTAGTTGGCTCACTGTTCCACGCTGTGCAGGAAGCATGGCTGGGGAGGCCTCTGAAAATTTACAATCATGGTGGAGGGCAGAGGGGGAGCAGGCATGTCTTCACATGGTTGGAGCAGGAGGAAGAAGAGAGGAGAGAAGGAAGTGCTACACGCTCTTAAACAACCAGATCTTGTGAGAACTCACTCACTATCACAAGAACAGCAAGGGGGAAATCTGCCCCCATGATCCAATCACCTCCCACCAGGCCCCTCCTCCAACATTGGGGATTACAATTCCACATGAGATTTGGGCAGGGACACAAATCCAAACCATATCACTTGGTTTCATGAATTCACTCAAGTTTTTCCCCTTCCTTATATGTCTTTCATTTGTCCAAATTATATCCAAATCCCTTTCTTGTAACTCAGTTCAAATTTCGTATCTCTCAAGCAGTGTTTTCTAATAAGTAACTGCCCTGTATGAACTATTTAATCAAAACATTCACCCCACTGAGGATCCATAAAATGGACCTTATTCTAATAATATGACACTGTAGGGAAAGAAAAATAATTTTCCCTCTATACTTCACAGTTCCTTTCACAGCTGTGTGAAAGGAAAATAAATCTTGGCAAACCTACCTCCCTTTTTATTCCTAAGTAAGATAGCTACGAAGATTAAAAAAAAAAAAAAAAGCTATGTACTTTCCTCACAATTTGTCCACAAGGAAATTTCTTGTGGGCTTCAAGATTTTTACCCTAAAGCAGTTCTGTTGAATTTCACCCTGGCAATGTAAATTGATAGCTTATCTTCACAGGTGCAGGACAAAGAACAAAACTCAGTCATCCCTGTACTCACCCAAGACAAATGTGTATCTGAGTGCTTCCTCCACCCTATTGCTTATGTAAAAATGCAGATTCACTGAGCCAGACTAAGGCATAAGCGATGATTCCTCTACCTGCCTCTCAAATGTAAATTGTGTATTCACTGAAAGGCTGATCAAAGACCTAAAAGAATGCAACCTTTTGTCTCTTATCCACCTATGACCTGGAAGCCCCCACTTCAAGTTGTCCCTCCTTTCTGGACCAAACCAATATACATCTTACACATATTGATTAAGGTCTCATGTCTCCCTAAAATGTAATATGCCAAGCTGTGCCCCGACCAGCTTGGGCACATGTTGTCAGGATCTCCTGAGGCTGTGTCCCGGGTACAGCCTTACCTTTGGCAAAATAAACTTTCTAAATTGATTGAGACCTGCCTCAGATAATTTTGGGTTCACAGCTGGCACTCCCGTAACAAAAAGACAGATTCACAAGAGAAAAATAAATAGAATTTTATTAGCATATATTCCTCATGTATACATGGGAGATGTCCAGGGAAAATGAGTGACTCTCAGAGGTGGCTTAGAATTCAGGCTCAAATACCATCTTCAGTCAAAGACAAAAGAGAGAAGGAAGTGGAGGACAGTTATGGAAAGGTGTCCAGGAAGAGTACCCTAAACACCAATAAGGTTTGTTATGCAAATTTGAATTAGTGCCTTCTCCACTGATTCCCTGCTACATCTCCCGTGATTTAGTCTTCCTTCTGTTTCTGATAGACAGAGACAGACAGACAGACAGAGAGAGAGAGACAGAGACAGAGACATCCTTACAAATGGAAATTTCTTTATAGATGTAAATTTCTCTTGCAGGCTACATCTCCTGTGATTTAGTCTTCCTTCTGTGTCTGGTAGAGAGAGAGAGACAGACAGAGAGAGAGAGAGAGAGAGAGAGAGACATCCTTACAAATGGAAATTTCTTTATAGATGTAAATTTCTCTTGCAGAAGGGTAACTTCCACTTTGTTTTCATAGCTTCTATGTCTATGTCTATAGATATAGTGTCTATGTCATAGATATATATAGATGTATAGACATAGTGTCTATTTCTGTTGGGTCTCAAAATAATCAGCTCAAAATCATCCTTATGCCAAAAAGCCATATTCAGGGTGATGTATCCTCGTCACAACATCTAATATCTCTCCCTACTGCTGTTTAGTTTTTCACCAGATGTTAGTTGTCTAAAGAAAAATGCCTGGATCAAAGGCTTCTCAGTTAACCCTTTGAATATTCACCACATCCTTTGTAGAGCAGGTACCCAGTAAATGTTGATTAACTAATAGCTTAGTAAGTAAAATCACTTTGACTTCACAAGTACATTTGTATTTACAGGTTTGCTTTGTGTCCTGGTACTTTTTCATAGACAAAATAATGATCAGCCATCAATTTTTAATATTATTTTCTCTGTTCAAAATGAATGCTAAACTGGTAATTAACTTCAAGAATTAAAGTAGATTTAGTGACCATTTTTATATACAAACTCTTCCTGTGGGCATTTCCCCTATTTTTATACATTACATTTACTATTAATAGAACTCATAGTATGTCTGTTCATGTGTTCAATGGCTTTTATGTCAGCCAGAGTATTGAAGTGGTTTCCTGCAGTACCGTCAAAGCTTTTCGACTTTTTTTTCTGGCCCGCTCATCTTTTTCCAGAAAGCCAGTGTGATGGCCTCCTATAGTGCTGTTGTGTTTATTCCAACAGTCATACAAGAACAATCAGCCAGATAAAGGAAAGCACATCATACAAAATTTTGTTTTGAGTTTAAAGAGCACTCCTGGACATTCACAAAAAGAAATGCTTTTCCCAAGAGAAAAATACATTTATTATCTTCTTTGTAAGGCTGCGCCTCTAATCTAAAATGGTGTTTGAGCAACAGCTGCTCACCTCTGTTACAATTTTGAGTCACTTAGTTTCCACAAATCCTAATATGTAACTGGGCCTATGAAATACTAAGGAGGCTATTCATTTAGATCTAATATTCTGATATTCTCTTTTGTGCATTTAGTTTTCACTGGAGGTAAGTAGAGTCAATGCAAACGCACACATTCAAAGAATAAAGGCTTGAAAGCTGAGCCCCTATGCATTGAAATGGAGCGAGCCACAACTATTGGAGCAAAATATCTACCAATTCACCCTATCCGCGTTTCACATAATCACTCCTTCATACTAACACACATGAACTATAGGTAGGCTCAATAAAATTTATCAATTAATGGGGCCAAATAAATTAAAAGTTTTGCCAACTACCTTATACAATGTCCACATCAAAATATAATAAGTATATAATCTTAAACATTAAATGCTTGTGTTCAGCCAATTTAACTTCAGAAAAAAATGATTTAATTTCTGCAGATGATGTAACAGACTGATGAAAACTTCATACTGATCAGCAGTGGCTAGCAGACCAACATTAGAAAATCTCTGATCTGGATCAAATCTTTTAGAGATAAAGAAACAAACCCAGCACTGTTGAATAACTTGTACTTAAAAAATTGTGGGATTAGTTAGTGTTTGGTGTGGAATGAAAGAGGTTTTCTTTGTCAGAGGCAAGGTCACGGGCATGCATGTTGATGTCCTTCTAATGGTAACGTTCAATTTATCTTCCATTCACAAAAGTGCCTTTTTCTTTTTCTTTCTTTTTTTTTTTTTCTGAGGCGGAGTTTCTCTCTTGTTGCACAGGCTGGAGTGCGATGGCATGATCTCGGCTCGCCGCAACCTCCGCCCCCTGGATTCAAGCGATTCTCCTGCCTCAGCTTCCCAAGTAGCTGATTACAGGCATGCGCCACTATGCCCGGCTAATTTTGTATTTTTAGTAGAGACGGGTTTCTCCATATTGGTCAGGCTGGTCTGCAACTCCCCACCTCGGGTGATCCGCCCTCCTCGGCCTCCCAAAGTGCTGGGATTACAGGCGTGAGCCACAGCGCCCAGCCTAAAAGTGCCCTTTTAATGGTCAAATGATTTTGATGGTTTAACGAATTTCCAAAAGTTGACTTTATTTCTAGAAAGCCTATGATTAAGGATAATATTGCCACTAAACGTTTCACTTTGGCAACAATAACAATCCTGACAGTTTTGGGAATTACCAAGGTCAATTACCCTCATTTCCTGTGCAACCACGAGTGACAATTATTTATCTAGATATCACTTTGGAAAATTCTTGTAATTTAAATTCGAATGAATAGATCAGGAGTAGGATGACTGTACAATTTATTATCACAAACCAGGACATTTTGGGAGTGAAAGGGATGCTATTAGTAATCATGCCAAGACAATAAAGGCCATCTGGATAGTCTCAGACAAACTGGGACTTATTGTCACACTGGTCGCATTTTCCATGCAGTTTTAAGACAAAAATCCAAATGTGAGAAAATAAATGATGATGAAATTTTCTGTGTTCTGAAGATAGTAAAAATGTGAGTGATCAATAAATCATTTCATAATGTGAACAGCAAAAACTATAGGAACTCTTATAGAGTTATAAAATAAAAACTAGAAATAATCTTTCAAAATTATTTTACTTACCTATATTGGGGCTGTTGGATCATGTATTTATTTCCTGAATGCAAAGAAAAAGCTTTATTTCATTTCCAAAAACATGTGAACTCATCTAAAACATCATACATTAGAATATTTGATGTGATTATATATTTACAAAAAAGAAAAAAGCCTAGGCAATATATTATTTACTACAATCATATGTGAAATCCTATAATAATAACAAAGGCATCCCAGTGTCCTATCCAGGACATGTGGAATGATATGTGAGAAAAACAGAGGAAAGACGGAAATGACATACATTCTTGAAAACATTTTTTAAAGGGCAGAGTGTCAAGAATGAAAATACATACGAACTTAGAATTCACTGAATCCAATAAAACACTAGTTTTTGTTAATATACTTAAATGTTCCTTTTTTGGGTTTAAAAATTTTAATCAGGAGTTTGACAGTTTTTGACTATAATATTATTTACAGAAAGAGTGACTTAACAAATATTTACCTTGATTTATGTGACCCTAGAATCTATTGTACTCAGTCCTACATGTACTGTGATAGCCATAGAGAGAATTTGATGAATCCTTTTCCTTTTCTTTTCTTTCCTCCTTTTCTTCCTTCATTCTTTTCTTCCTTTCTTTTTTTTTTTCTTTTTTTAACCAAAAGCATTGCCATGGAAAGTCAGTATATAAACAATTCTTTGTGTGAGATTGTCATGTCCTTAGTGTAGGAGGCAGTTTTCAGAATACTTGCTTGAGGTGCTAGTCGCATATCGTGGGGACCCAATATTTGATGAAACCTTCTACTGTTAAATCACAACTGAGATTTGAAATGTGACTCAAAGACTCTGTATAATGAATTTTGAATGTCAGTTTTGTGAGTCTTTCTGCAGTACACCACATGAATTTTTAAATTGCCTTTTAGGTCTATCAGCAACAAGCAAAGCTAAAAAACCCAGCATTTTTAATCCTAGTACTAAATATCAAAGACTGATACAGACATTATTCATCATACTTAATAAATGCATTATGATTTCAAGTACTGTGTCACCATTAAGTACACAATCATCTCAAAGACCTAAATGTTTAACAAAAAATAAACATTGACCACGTCAAATCAGTATTTTAAATAATTAGATAAGATTACCATTTAAAAATAGTGTTGAGCTATTTAATGTTCAATATAACATCATTAGGTTCATGCTGATGCTCCTGTACCAAAAGACAAATTAACAAGAGAAAAGCATAACATTTATTTAATCAGAGTTTTACATGACATGGAATTCTTCGTAAATTAAGGTCCAAACACCCTGAGACACTGTGTATTTTTATGCTATGTCTGATGAAAGAAGTGGATAATTGTAGAGAAATATGATTGGACAAAAAAGGAGATATGATCTAATTTAACAAACTGGGGGGTGGTGCCGACAGTTGGGGGTTGAGCTCAACAAGGCCTGTTTGTTCACATTCTTTTGGTTTCTTTGTGTAGTATTCATTTCTTCCAAGAATGGGGCAGGACACTTGTCACATGATGGTCTTACACCCTACTCTCAGAATAGGTAGGTCAGAGTGTAACCTTCCTGGGTTTAATGGTTTGCTTTGGGAAATAGGTGGGAGAAGTTCAGAGAGACTTTCTTGCTTTCTGAGGCCCACCTATCTTCTTCACCTTGAAAAAAAAAAAAAAGCATCATACTTTGGGTATCTGTTCTGAGCCCTGACAATAACAAAGGTTATATTCAAAGAAGCGTCACTTCCTTCATCCTTTCCATTCTGTTTCCTTCCACCACACCAACCCACTCCCATCCCCACATAGGACCAGGCGCGGTGGCTCATGCCTGTAATCCCAGCACTTTGGAAGGCTGAGGCGGATGGATCAAGAGGTCAGGAGTTCAAGACCACCCTGGCCAAGATGGTGAAACCCCGTCTCTACTAAAAATACAAAAATTAGCAGGGCATGGTGGCACGTACCTGTAATCCCAGCTACTCAGGAGACTGAGGCAGGAGAATCGTTGAACCCGGGAGGCGGAGGTTGCAGTGAGCCAAGATAGCGCCAGTGCACTCTAGCCTGGGTGACAGAGCGAGACTCCATCTCAAAAAAAAAAAAAAAAAAAAACAAATACACCTTAGTTTCTGGTGTGTCCCCTTCTGTTTCTTTTGACAAAAAGTAGCAGATATATGTTTATATTCTTATAGCCCCTTGTTTCTTTCACAAAAGTAGAATATTTTGTATTCTCCATGTATTTTACTTTCTTAACTCATCAAAATATCCTGGAAATCTTTCCATATAAGTTCATAGAGATTGTATTCAGTGTTTTTACAGCTAGATATATTCCATTACAGCTAAGTAGATGTCCATTCAACTAATTGCAGGGTAGGAAAGTTCAAGAGTGGAAATGTTGATTTTCATTTTCTGTTTTTTTTCTTACAGTAGCTTTGTATAATTGTAGCTATTTTTTTCTTTGCAATTTCTGGACAGTTTGACTGTTTGGAGTCATTACAATATTTCTACTTTAGGAGTACTCACTTCTATCCATATAGGGAGGTGCAGTTTCTTTAATGGGTGACCAGTTTTGGTGGTTGGGAGGGTTTGATGTGTGTTAGTATTCTCTTTTGCTCTTGTGTGATTCTTATTTTCTACTTATTTCCCACTTTTTTCCTTCTTCTTGTTCTTCTTCTTCGTCTTTTTGAGATGGAGTTTTGCTCTTGTTGCCCAGGCTGGAGTGCAATGGCATGATCTCGGCTTGCCACAACCTCTGCCTCCTGGGTTCAAAGGATTCTCCTGCCTCAGCCTCCCGAGTAGCAGAGATTACAGTCATGTGCAACCACACCTGGCTAATTTTGTATTTTTACTAGAGATGGGGTTTCTCCATGTTGGTCAGGCTGGTCTCGAACTCCTGACTTCAGGTGATCCGCCCGCCTTGGCCTCCCAAAGCGATGGGATTACAGGTGTGAGCCCCCGAGCCCAGCCCTTTCCTTCTTCTTTACCATCATATCTCCAACAGTGCCTCTCCGTTTCCATTTACTTACTCTCAGAAAAAAATATCTCTTTCTGAGACCACCGCTCCAGATCTTTCCAGCTTCCTCCGCACTTACCGGATTTCCCCAATAGCTATGCTATGATCTGTACTATTCTAGACCACTTTTCACTATTTCGTAAGTAATGTTGGGTTTTCTCTTTTCTCTTCCTCTTTTCTGTGCATTTTTCTCAAACTCCAACCACCATGCTCTCATTCTTTTATTTTAAGCTCTAGAGTTAGCTCTAATAAAATATTATATTTATTTCTGTAGTTGCCGGTAATAATTTGTGGATTTATTTTACTCTCTTTATTGTCCTGTGGACAGACTCAGATGTATAAAGCTACCATTGTCCTAGAAAAAATAGAGGTTCTTATCCTAGAGCAACCAGAAAATTATTCCCTTTTAAGAAATATTTTTTGACTAGTGTAAAAATAGGCAACTGTATTATGTGATACTTTTTTATTTTTTATTTTATTTTATTATTATTTTTTTTGAGATGGAGTCTCGCTCTGTTGCCCAGGCTGGAGTGCAATGGCGTGATCTCGACTCACAGCAACCTCTGGCTCCCAGTTCAAGTGATTCTCCTGCCTCAGCCTCCTAAGTAGCTGGGATTATAGGTGTCTGCCACCATACCCAGCTAATTTTTGTATTTTTAGTAGAGACAGGGTTTTACCCTGTTGGCCAAGCTGGTTTGAAACTCCTGACCTCAGGTGATCCACCTGCCTCAGCCTCCTAAAGTGCTGGGTTTACAGGCGTGAGCTACCGTGCCTGACCTTATTATGTGATATTTAAAATGTTGGTTAAACTATCGTCTGCCTCCTTGGAATTTTAGTCAAGCTCTCTTCGAAGAAGGTGGTTTAGGGAACTTAATGCATACTAAATGCTTCTTGTAGCTTCAGAAGTTATTATCATAAATTAATGTTGAATTTTTGAAGGGCTTTTCTGCTTCTAAAAAGATCGTTTTTTAAAAAATAATCTGTTAAGTGCAATGAATTATGTTTTCAGACTTCCTGATGTGGAGCTACTTTTTCATCCTGGATAAAGCCAACTTGATCATTCCGTATTGCTATATTTGTATATGACTGCTTTTTTGCTAGTAGTGTATCACTGTCCAAAAAGTAGCAGTATCAGTGTTAACAAAGGAGTCTGGACTGTTTCCTTCTTTTCCCTCATAAATGGATGAATGTAATTATCACAGGAGTGGGTTTGTCGTTGTGAGAGTAGTTTGTTATAAAAGCAATTTCAGCTCTTGATTGCTCTCTCCCGCTCCTTGGCCTTCTTCCTTCTGCCACAGGATAATGCAGCAAGAAAACCTTCACCAGGAGTGGGCCCCTCAGCCTTAGGCTTCCCGGCCTCCAGAGCTGTAGGAAGCAGCTATCTGTTTTTTGTTTGTTTGTTTGTTTTATAAATTACCCAGTTTGTGGTATTCCATCACAGAAACACAAAACGAACTAAGACAGCTGTGGGTACTCACACTGGCTGATAACTGTTCATAACATTAGCACAGACACTTAGACAGTACATGTCACTCTACAAATATTGGAATCTGCTTAATCTATTAATTCTTAAAGAGATGTGTTAAACCCACTAGTTTAGCGAATTCATGTATTTCACCTTTTACTTCTGATAGTTTTTCATTTACCTGTTTTGAAGTTACGGTATTAGGTGCACAAAGGTTTAGAGTCTTCCTGTTCCTATAGTGATTTTGTTTCATTACTGATTTACTCCAACTTCTAATGTTTTATTTCTAATTGTCTGTATTTCTATGTTTCTCCCCACCTCTCTTACTTATATTCAGTTGAACTGATTTATTTTTGTTTGTTCACTTCACTTTTACTACTCTGGAAGTTATACTCTCATTTCTGGTCTTTTACTAGATATTTTATATATACTTTACTAGATATTTTTACACGTTTTACTTAGAGAACTCCCAATTAATAATCGCTGTATATTACTCTTCTCAAAGTACAGACTCAAATAAGTTCTAATTCTGCAATTTGTTGTTTATCTGTCTCTCATATCAGGGCTTTTTTGGTCAGGTGTTTGTGATTCTTAATTGCAATCACACACTGCGTAGATATTTTGTATCAGAATTTTTGAGGCTATTTTTAAAGTAAATTCATTTTAAATTCCTCACGTAGTAAGATACAGCAGATTTCCTAGAGCAAACGTGAGCTTCGAGTTTTTACTTCTCTACAGTTTTATTTACCCATCCTTTATGCATTCTTATTTGTCTTACTTTTAATTACTATCAATGATTTTAAAATATTTTAAGTATCCTATACAGTATTTTTAAATGCTGTACATCTAATTTGCTGTATTGATAGAAAAGGGAATCAATATATACACATGCTCCTGGAATTATGATGTGATTTGGTAGCAATAAAGCCATCATAAGATGAAAAGATCCTCAGTTGAAAACACATTTAATACACCTAGCCTTCCAAACATTACAGCTTCCCCAGCTTACCTTAAATGTGCTCGGAATGCTTACATTAGCCTACAGTTATGCAAACTTATTGAACACAAAGCTTATTTTATAATAAGATTATTATTATAATAATAACCAAAATTCAAAATTTAAAGTATGGTTTCTACTAAATGCATGTTGCTTTCATACCACTATAAAGTCAAAAAAACCCTAAATTTAAACATTATAAGTTGAGGACTGTCTGTAATTCTTTTTCTGAAGCAGTTATTAAAGACTACAGAATGAGACACAAATAACTCAAAAGGATTTTTAAGCAAAATCTGTTGTTGTCTAAGGGACAATATTACATAACAGTATTGCCTACAGAGTTTTTTCTGTCTTCTGTTGTTGAGATTTTTCTTTTGTTCCTGACATCTCAGCCAATGAAGATCTCTACTATTTTAAAATGGGCAGACAAAAGGGAAGATTATTACCTAGCCAAGCTCTGACAGATAACTGCAAAAAGGATCCTTCTTATCCAAACCAGACAATTAGTGGTTGTGAAATCCAATTGCTATTCTTTTCACATTCAAGGCACTGGAAGCCAATTTCCTTTTGTTTTCTCTTCCCTTTTCCCTGGAAAAGCACCAAAATACAGGAAGTATACATCATTACATACACTAAAATATAGTGTTTTCTAAATTTTAGTGTTTATACACGTGTGTGTGTATACATATAGAAAGAGACAGAGGGAGATGTTTTCCTCCATTTATTAAGTGCATAAAAATTATCTTCTTTAGCAGAATGGCTAGAGACTTCAATGACCATATATCAAAAGCAATAGGACAAATAATGAATTCTCTCTCTTCTCAGGTGAAGAAAGAATTGGAATGGTGGGAAAATATCTAGATGCCTGTCAGTCTGCAAGAAGATCATCTTAGTGTCTCCAGAAACCACCGTCCTTAAGATATTTCTACCTGAGCAACAGGAAACAATGCTTTCACTTCCAATGGGATCATGGGCCGTAGTAAGGATGTTGCTGGAGTTGTTTGTGGCATTATTTTCTGGTCAGTGAGAGCAGCTCCTCACAGAATGAAAATATCATGAAGAAGCAAAGCTAGAAAATTGAAAAACAAAGACTAGGTGATATCGCTTATTTATCCATGCCTAAATATAGCACTTCATTCAATATTTAGTTCCACAAGGCAATATATTTCCTTCTCCTTTATTCTTATTTTTTCCTTTTGTTTCTGTTATTTTAAAAAAAATCAATCATGCTAACAAGATCTTCCTTTCATAGTCACCCAGCAAAAGGTTTATACACATTAATTTTGCTATATATAGCAAAATTTTATATATTATAAAATTTATACATGTTAATTTTGTTATTTATAATATTATTAATGTGTATAAATGTAAGTTAACATTACAGATATCTACATGTATATATACACATACGCTAGTATATGTACATACAGTACACACACACATATCAAGCAGTTCTCCCACTTTGACCTCACGAAGTGCTGGGGTTACAGGCATGAGCTGCCATACCAGGGCTATATCATTTTGGATCTATCTTTTCATTTGTCATTATATCTTTTTAGGTCTATTCACATAAATCTAATTTTTTTCAAAAGTAAAATGAAGACCATAATGTATTCAGTGTTTCCTTCTTTACAAACTTTTAAGTTTCTTCAGGTTTTTTATAGATTGCAAACCATGCTGAAAAACACCAAATATGGCACTGGTTTTAACAAGGTAGGTAAGTACTGGAGTTTACTCAGGAGAGAAGTTGGCAATAAAGTAGAAGTAGAAGTTGATATCAGACTATCACAACTAGCTTCACCAGCATGGGTAATTTACTAAGATTCCTTGAGCCTTGCTACAGTAACTTAAAATTAGATATTTAAACTATCAAATACAGTAAATAAGTTTCCAATCCTTTGCACTATTGGCTTATTGAAATGCTTTATTAAGAGAGATTCTAAAGTCATATTTTTCCACAGCAGAAAATGTATTATAAAATAAGAAAGAAGCGGCAAATGTGGCATATATGTGTCACCTAGTTCCAACTTAATATTTTATTACTATAACTTAAAAGATGGTATGAGAACTGAAATGTTATATGAGAGTCGTTTAAAGAAACTATTGCTGTTCAGCTTAGGAAAAGAGAAAACTAGAAGAATATATTCTCTCAAATATTTGACTTGAGTTCCTTAACAGAAGAGAACTAGAATTACTTGTTGGAAATTACGGTGAGATTTTGACTTCAAAAAGAAAAAAAAAACTAGTAATAAGAATGTCTACTAATCAAACAAGATGCTTTTTTTGTTGGATTTATTGGCAAGAAGCTAGATCACTACAGAGGCTGCTTCAGAAATTACTTATATGAGAACAGTAAAATAAAGAATATTTAGTACATGTCAGACACTATGTTAATAATTTTCACATACATAACATGATAGTAGGTGATTAGAATCAATTTTCACACATAATAGACACTCTGTATCCATCATGGTGGAGTAGAAGGAAAAAGTTATTGATCAGTCTGAGAAGACAATAGTTTTGAATGCATTTTCAAACTAATTTATTCCCATAAATAAGCCAACTTTAATTAATTCATGTACACTTTCAGTTAATGTTCTGTCAGAATTTCTCTTACAAAGTTTCATCTCAAACCCTGTCTGACATATCAAGGAAGAGAAAAGCAAAGCTATGAGGTAAAACTGAGTCAACCAGCTGCCAACTTTAATACATTTCTTTTATTCTCAATTGTCTTAGTTCGCTTAGTGAAAAACTGCAGCAAAAGAAAAATAGTCCACTAGGGAAAAATAATGTTGCAAAGCAGTAAAGTCTTTAAATTTCAAAGGAAAAAAATAGTTATGTATATTAAATAGAAATACTGGTATGTTTTTTATCACAAATATGAGCTAATTTCTTTTTAAGCCTATAATCTTTCTTTTTTGTTTTATTCTTAATTGACACATAAAAACTGTACATATTTATGGGATTTAGTATAATGTTTCAATACATCTATATAATATATGATATTAGGACAATTAGCATATCAGTCACCTCAAACATTAATAATTTTTTATGGTGAGAACATTTAAAATCCTCCCTTCAAGCTATTTTGAAATATACAATAGATTACTGTTAACTAAAGTCACCCTACTGTGAAATGGAACATTAGAACGTATTCCTCCTATCTAACTGTAACTCCGTACCCATTTCCCAACGTCTCCACTCTCCCCCTACCCTTCCCATTCTCTGGTAACCACAATTCTACTCTCTACTCCTATTGGATCAATGTTTGTAGATTTCACATATGAGTAAGACTGTGCCATATTTGTCTTTCTGTGACTGGCTTCTTTCACTTAAAATAATGTTCTCTAGGCTCATCCATGTTGCCAGAAATGACGGGATTTCATGCTTTATTATGGCTGAATTGTATTTAATTGTGTAAATATTTTATATTTTCTTTATCTATTCATCTGTTGATAGGCACTTAAGGTTGATTCCATATCTTGGCTGATATAAATAGTGCTTCAACTAACATAGGAGTACAGATGTCTCTTTGACATACTGATTTCATTTCCTTTAGATATGTACCCACTAGTTGGGGTGTCTGAATCATATAGTAGTTCTATTTGTAATTTTTTGAGAAACCTCACACTGTTGTCCATAATGGCTGAATTAATTTACATTCCTACCAACAGTATATATGTTCCCTTTTCTCTGCATCCTCACCAGTATTTGTCATTTTTTGCCTTTTTGATAGTAGTCATTCTAACTGGGATGAGATGCTATCTCATGGCGGTTTTGATTTGCATTCCCCAAATAATTGGTGATGTTGAGGATTTTTTTATATATACTTCTTTGCCATTTGTATGGTTTCTTTTGAGAAATGTCTATTCAAATCTTTTGCCCATTTTTTCTTTTGGGGGGATGGTACCAAATTTTTTTTATTTGAAGGAATGAAACTGATCAAAGAACTTAAGTGGATGTTTTGGTACAACTTACAAAAAAAGGTAAAGGAAACCCCAGCATGCATGCACTGCCTTGGTGACCAGGGAGGTTACCCCATGGCTATGGGGAAATTAGCCTAAGGCTTAGCTCTCATTGTCACTGTCTCCCGGGGCGTGCTTGTCAAATACATATTCTGCCAAGCCAGATTTGGGGCTCCCGTCTTGTGCAAGTTGGTCACTGTGGTCACCCAATTATTTGATGGATTTCACCTGCTCCTTCGGGTGAAAATCCATCCAGGACACATTTGTCTCCATTAAGTCACACAAGTGGAGGTCATTTTTGTCAGTGGCCAGTTTGTACAGTTCCAGTAGTGACTAATTCATGTTTTTCTCCAAATGTCATGCACACTCCATCTCATTCAGCCACCTCTCCCAGTCATCACAGTCTGGTTTCTTGATATCTTGAAGGAAGATTGGCCACCTCGTTGGTTCCGCAGCTTCATCAGTTCCCTTGGCATGTGCCCTCTCCTCATGAGATTGGTGAAGAAAGTATTTGGCAAAGTTATTCTAAGCCACATCATCGGGGTCAAAGTAGTAAGACATGGACAAGTAGACTTGGAAGTGTGGAGTTCCAGGTTGATCTGGCGGTTGATGGCAGCCTCTGAGTCCTGGTGGTAGTTCTGGCACTTGTGAGAACGCCGATCCTCATGGCGGGGCTAAGGAGAGGCCGAGGCCACAGAGGCTGCGCAGCGCTGGAGCCGGCGGGGACCTTGGGGAGGTCCCACGGCGCGGTGAGGAGGTGGTGGAAGGCTGGCTGTGAGCCACAGGCCAGGGTGAGGGACAAGCCCCGGTTCCTCCAAGCACTGTTGAAGCAGGAAACCGCGGACACTCTACGTGAAGAGCGTCTCCTCATTTTTCAATGGATTTTGTTTTCTTAGCTATTGATTTGTTCGAGTTCCTTATATATTCTGAATATTAATCCCTTGTTGGATGGATCACTTGCAAATACTTTTTCCCATTCTGTAGGTTTTCTCTTCACTCTGGTGATTGTTTCTCTTGTGTGCAGCTTTTTAGTTTGATGTAATCCGATTTGTCTATTTTTGCTTTTGTTGCCTGTGCTTTTGAGGTCTTATCCAAAAAAATCCTTGTCCACACCAGTGTTATAAAGCATTTCCCCTCTTTCCTTCTAGTAGTTTTATAGTTCTGGATCTTACATTTAAGTCTTCAATCCATTTGAGTTGATTTTTGTATGTGGTGTGAAATGGGGGTTTAGTTTCATCATTCTGCATGTGAATGTCCAGTTTATCCAGTACCATTTATTGAAGAGACTGTCCCTTCCCCAATGTGTGTTCTTGGGACATTTGTGAAAATTAATTGGATGTAAATATGTGACTTTTTTCTGGCTCTGTATTCTATTTCATTGGTCTATGAATTTTGTTTTTATGCCGGTCCATGATATTTTGGTTACTGTAGCTTTGTAGTATATTTTGAAGTCAGGTAGTGTGATGCCTCTAGCTTTGTTCTTTTTGCTAAAGATTGCTTTGGTTATTCAGGGTCTTTTTAGGTTCCACACAAATTTTAGGATTTTTTTCTATATCTACGAAGAATCTCATTGATATTTTGATTAGTATTATATTGAATTTGTAGATCTCTTTGGGTAGTTTCATCATTTTAACAATATATTCCAATACATGAACATGGAATATCCTCCCATTTAATTGTGTCCTTTTCAATTTCTTTCATCAAGTTTTTATAATTTTTATTGTAAATAGATTTCACTTCATTGATTAAATATATTCCTAGATAGTATTTTTGTAGCTATTGTAAATAGGATTGCTTTCTTGATCTCTTTTTGAGATAGTTCACTATAGGCGTCTAGAAACACTTCCTATATTTGTATGTTGATTTCATATACTGCAACTTTACTGAATTGGTTCATTAGTTCTAAAAGTTTTTTGACAGCACTTGTAGATTACATTGTCTGCAAACAGGGACAATTTGACCTCCTCCTTCACAATTTGGATGGCCTTTCTTTCTTTCTTTTGTCCAGTTGCTCTGGCTGGGACTTCCAGTGATATGTTAAATAAAAGTGGTGAAAGTAGGCATCTTTATCTTGTTCCGTGTCTCAAAGGAAAACTTTCAATTTTCTCCCATTCAATAAGATGTTAACTGTTACCTATAGCCTTTATTGTGTGGAGGTTCTTTCCTTCTATCCCTAGTTTGTTAAAAGCTTTTATCAGGAAGGAATATTGAATTTTATCAAATGCATTCTTTGCATCTATTGAGATGATCATTTGGTTTTTGTCCTTCATTTTGTTAATGTGATGTAAGGTGTTTATTGATTTGCCTGTGTTAAACCATTCTTGCATCCGTGAGGTGAATCCCACTTGATCATGGTGAATGATCTTTTTTAATGATCAAAAGATGAGTTTACTAGTTTTTTTGCTAGAGTCAATTTACTAGTATTTTGTTAAGGATTTTGCATCTATATTTATGTAGGAATAAATTTAATTGATGAAGTGAAATGTATTTACAATAAAAATTAGAAAACATTGATGAAAGAAATGGAAAAGGACACAGTTAAATGGGAAGGTAGTCTATATTCATGTATTGGAATACATTGTTGAAAAGATGACACTACCCAATGTCAAAGATATTGGTTTATAGTTTTCTTTTTGTGTTGTGTTCTTGTCTAATTTTGGTATCAGGGTAGATTCTTTACTTAACTCATTCTTTACTTAACTCAGGGTAGAATGAGTTTGGAAGAATTCCCTCCACTTCAATTTTTTGGAATTGTTTAAGAAGGCATGGTATTAGTTCTTTAAATGATTGGTAGAATTCAGCAGTGAAGTCATCACTGGGCTTTTCTTTGATGGGAGGCATTTTTACTATTGAGTCAATCTCGTTACTTATTATTGGTCTGCTCAGGTTTTCTATTTCTTCATGATTCAATCTTAGCAGGTTGTATGTGTTGAGGAATTTGTCTGTTTCTTCCAGGTTTTCCAATTTGCTGGTGTATAATCATTTGTAAGAGTCTCTAATGATTCTTTATTTTTCTGTGGTAGCAGCTGTAATAAATCAAGAGATTCAAAAGCCCAGGAAAGCAAACAAGAGACCACAAATTGTAACCAAGTCAGGAAATTTTAACAAGATGCAATAATCTCATCACGTAAATGAGTTTTTGAGACCAAGTTTTAGGAGAGAAAAATTTAAATACTCTTATTCAGTTTAAAAATATGAAAATTTCAATACAGAAGAGTGACAAAATAAAATATTGCTCTATTTCTAGCAATTTGGTCAGGTTAAGTCTGAATGATAGCTTTAGTACAGTATTTTTTCTAGAAACAATTCTCACCCAGCCCCTATTTTCTTAGATGATTACAACTTCTTAACAAATCTTACCACCACCTAATCCCCATCTAATTTACATATAGAAAAAAATAAGTTAACATTATTTTATTATATTGTTCTACTGTTTTAAAAACCTGGGTACCTCTTTATACTCTTGTGAGGATCAGTAATCTGTGAACCATGTGTGCAAAGGTGTTATGAGACACTATTTTAAATGGTAGAATGAAGGTTTTCTCTGGACAATATTATGAAGTTCCCACAGGTTATATCTTCATTCTGTTACTCCTTTTCCCACAGTGTTCATTTTTTCTCTTCCGGATTATTTTTCTATTGCTTCAAGTGATTTTGAAGCAGCAATAATGAACCCTTATTTCAGCTCTGCCTTTCTCTTATCTACTCTGCAGTGGGACTATGGCACTATGACCCTCAACAGTCAAGCGGAGTAGGGTAGACTCACTACAAAAAAATGGTCATCTGCAGGTTCTTTTTAATTCCTTGATGTCCTAGATCGAACAGTTTAGGGCATCAGTTTGTGAGGAGATTAGGGAGAAAAGACAGGGAAGATGGTGCTTGACTATTCTACAAGAAGTCCTGAAGAATATAAATCAACCATTTTTAAGAAATTTATTATTTTTACTCCAAAAGTAACACAATATTCATCTTAACAAATTTGGCAGTGCAAGATCATGGGATTCCTAGAGACAAAGCCATTGAAGGATTCCAAGGCTATAAGTGATACAGTCAGATTAGTTTTTTAAATTCTCTCTAGGTCTATGAAGAATTCGAGTCAACAAAGACTGGTGAATGACTACATGATATTTAAATAGACAGAATTTAAAATACTAGATTAATTTAATGACTAATGTCAATTAGATATATTTTCTAAATAACAATACTGTCCACAATAAACCATTTCTTATTCTAGCCAAGTGAGTCATTGAGTACATAGAGAAGAGTAGAAGAATCTTGATTCAGGAAATATGAGAAATATTTAAAATAAAAATTTTGGTCTAATTTCCAAAAAGAAAACTAAAAACAAAAAAAAAAACACCCTTTGAATGCCTTTCTGAATGATCATCTGAGTATTGAAATAGTAAAAATCAGCTGAGTTCTTAAGTGGTGTAAAATGCCAGTTTTTTAAATAATCATTCTCTATGCACACACACACACAAAGCAAATTGCATTTATCATCTAATATGCTAGTTTGTTTACATCTAATCTCTCTTATTTTCTGACATTGCTCTTTCAGAGCTCTCATTCCTTTTGTATAGATTTGGGTTGTGTGTGTGTGCATGTGTGTCTGTGTGTGTGTGTGTGTATGTACTACTGATCTTATTTCTGTTCCATGTCACTATGTCCAGAGTTGATTCCTTCTGGTGGGTTCATGGTCTTGCTGACTTCAAGAATGGAGCCGCAGACCTTCACGGTGAGTGTTACAGGTCTTAAAGATGGCATGGACCCAAAGAGTGAGCAGCAGCAAGATTTACTGTGAAGAGCGAATGAACAAAGCTTCCACAGCGTGGAAGGGGACCTGAGCAGGTTGCTGCTACAGGCTGGGGTGGCTAGCTTTTATTCCCTTATTTGTGCTCCCCCCGCCAACCATGTTCCATTTCTGATCTATCAGAATGCCCTTTTTTCAATCCTCCCTACGATTGGCTACTTTTAGGATCCTGCTGATTAGTGCGTTTTACAGAGCACTGATTGGTGCATTTTACAATCCTTTTGCTAGCTACAGAGCACTGACTGGTACGTTTTTACAGACCACTGATTGGTGCATTTTACAATCCTCTTGCTAGCTACAGAGTGCTGATTGGTGCACTTTTACAGAGCACTGATGGGTGCATTTTACAATCCTCTTGCTAGCTACAGAGTGTTGATTGGCGCATTTTACAATCCTCTTGTAAGGCAGAAAAGTTCTCCATGTCCCCACTCGACTGAGGAAGTCCAGCTGGCTTTGCCTCTCATTTGTTTGGCTAATTTTGGTTTTCAATTCATGTTTAAGAATGGACTTCTGGGTCATTATACCTAGTTAGCTGTGTGAATTTCCTTCTTTGACCCTTCAAGAACTTATATTGTCTGAAAGCTCCATGTTTTGTTCAGCAGCTTCCTATCTGTGATAAACAGGTGGTAGGCAAACCTGCTTTTGGAAAAGTTCCATCAAAATGCTACATTTATCCCTTAAGTTCTAGTGTCTACTCTAGAAGCAATAGTTTTTTCCAGTGAAGTCGCCTTTTACTCCTTTTAAAGAAAACATTTCTAGAATTTGCTTGTTGCGGGGGTAAATGCCTGACTTCCTAAGCTCTATGGGTTTGGGGCTGCAGCAGTGCCAGGCAGCCTGTCTCATCCCCATGTAATTCGCATACAGAAAAATCTTCTATTGACATTATTTTATCGTATCCATTGTTTTAAAAGCCATGATGCCTCTTTATATTATACTTTAAGTATCAGCAATCTGTGTGGCAGGTATGCAAAGATGCCATAAAAGATTATTCTAGGCCGGGCGTGGTGGGTGACACCTGTAAACCCAGCACTTTGGGAGGCCGAGGCTGGCAGATCACACAATCAGGAGTTCAAGACCAGCCTGACTAACATGGTGAAACCCTGTCTCTACCAAAAACACAAAAATTATCAGGGTGTGGTGGCCCATGACTGTAATCCCAGCTACTCTGGAGGCTGAGGCAAAAGAATCACTTGAACCCAGGAGGTGGAAGTTGCAGTGAGCCGAGATCAAGCCGCTACACTCCAGCCTGGATGACAGAGCAAGACTCTGTCTTAAAAAAAAAAAAAAAAAAAAAAAAAAAAAAATTATTTTAAATAGCAAAATGAAAGTTTTCTCAGAACAATATTATGAAGTTTTATCAATCATCTCTCTATCTTTTGGAAGTTTGTTAAATTATTGTATCTTCCCCAATCTCTAAATTCCCTTTCTTTTATGCTTGTGTGATTTATTCTTTTAATGTCACTTTAGTGGGGCACTAGGAGTAAGTGGAAACCAATGCCCAATAATGCTGAATAATGACTACTCATATTTATATTTACATTTACAAGTGTTACTATTTTTAGAAAAATGAGTTGAGAACACAAGTTTTCATTAAATTGCTGTAATGCCATTTCTTTTACCAAGAAACATAATTAGAGTAAATGTACTTTGTCACCATACAAGAGTCAATGTAAAATAGCTTCGAATTCACAGAAAACTTGATTTGAACTGTAGCCCAACCACAAACTCACATGTGTCTTTTGGGAAGATGTATAATCTCTCTGAAGCAATGCCTATTTCATGGGTATATACATGTATTAAAAAAACTTGAAGTATGTGCGATATACAGAAATGTCTGGAATAGAATAATAAGAGCTCAATAAATATTGATATAGACATAAGTGTAAGTATAGATGTTGATATACAGATATAGATATAGGCATAAATATAGATGATATAGATACAGATATATGTAGATATATACAGATGTACATTATAGATATAGACATATAGATATAGGTAAATATGGATTATATATATGCATCTATATACACATGTCTACACACACAAACACACTACATTCACACACACACATACACACACACACTGACTGCTAAATGCTTAGGACTACACTATATCCTGAGGATGGAATAGAGAGAAAGATAGACATGGTTCTTATTTTCCAAAACCTTTCAGGTAATTAAACAAGCAATTTCAACGAAGTGTAGTAGCGATATAGGAGAAGTGGAAGTTTGTTTTAAAATATTGTGATTGTATGTGGGTGAAAAGTTTTCCAAAAACATTGCCGTAAAATTCTTCCAATGCTTCTCAGCCATTCGAAAGACCTCAGACTGCCTATTTGTGGGCTGTAACACCCCATGGGGCTCATCAATTCATCAGAGTCAGACTGAATTATTTATTAGATTAGAGACCTACAAAGAGAACACCCAGTGTGAGTCAGGGGGCGCTGTTGCTAACTCCAGGGTTGCCTGCTGGCTCTTTGAGGCTTTGCTGAACCCGCGCCCCGGTGTGGGAGGCCCAAGACAAAGGATACAGATGAGGGGGATATTCAAACACCACAGTTCAATTCTCTTTTAAGAGCCACAGTGTTGTTTTCTTCCTGCCTCAGGGTCAATCTGTAATGATGTTTCCTTCTACCACAGAGAATGTGATGCTAAATCAAGAAATTTAAGCAAGAGGAAACTGGAGCAGCTTCTCCTGTCTTTCGCATTGAATCTACCCTGAGGCATGAACAGGAGTCTCTCTCTCTCTGTCCTTCTTCCTTTCTCAGTGTTCCCTTTTGACACGTTTGCCCCCATCCCAGACTACGTCTCACTCTGACACTAGAACTTAGAATCCCTTCCTGAGAGATTGCACTGAATAAAAAATCCTCTGCATGTTAAGCCAGTACAGAGAGCAGCTCGAGAAAAATCAATATAGTTAAAATGGAATCGGGAATTTAAATGATTCAGAAACGATACATTTTAAAACAGCATCAAAATAAGCACATTTCTGGGATTGAAAATAGGGGGACTGACTCTGTTGGATTAAATATTAAATAATGCAACTAAATAAATATAGCACCTGCTTTTTAAAAAACATGCAGCATATGGCCGGGCATTGTGGCTCACGCCTGTAATCCCAACACTTTGGGAAGCTGAGGTGGGTGGATCACTTGAGGTCAGGAGTTTGAGACCAGCCTGGCCAACATAGTGAAACCCCATCTCTACTAAAAAGAAAAATACAAAATTAGCCAGGCATGGTGGCACACACCTGTAATCCCAGCTACTCGGGAAGCTGAGGCAGGAGAAACTCTTGAACTCAGAAGGAGGAGGTTGAGGTGCACTAAGACTATGCACACTGCTCTCCAGCCTGGGCAATAGAGTGAGACTTCATCTCCAAAAGAAAAAAAAAAAGCAGCATAAAGTAATGCAAGAAGAAACAAAGTCTAGTCAAATGGCAAATATATCTGGAAATGACTTTCTGCAGATTAAAAAAGAAACCCACTCAAAATGTAGGTTTTGTTCCTAAACATTTACTGTCTTCTGTCTCTTTCTGCCCAGTATCCACAGGCCATCCCTCTAGCTGCACATTAAAAAACCAGATGAAAGTGCTTTTCTACAATGTCAAGCTAATAATACCCTTCTAGATTCACTTTGCTAGGCTCAGTGCTTCTAATTTTTAAAAGAATATCTAAATTCAAAGGGATTTGGATTATTGTTATATTTTAAAATTAGTTATCAATGATTTTAATTGCTTTGTTTGTTTCAATAAAAATTTTATTCCTCAAGTATGCTTTTTGCAACACTTTTTTGAGAACAGAATATAATTGTGTCACCTATAAATAATAATTAAATTTAGCCTACTGAGATGGCTGGCACTTGCCTTGGAGGGCACGAGAAGGAGAACTCCTTACCATTCAGTTTTAAGTTTCTTTGAGGTTGTCTGGTGTCACAAGTAGGGCATGCAGCTTAGAACCACCCTTCAGAATGTGTTGCATCTTTGCTTCCCAGCAGTTTCCAACTTTCATCAAATTAGCACAAACAAAGAGTCCATATAAATAGACCTTGGAAACTCAGAGGATGAGAGGGTGGAAAGAAGGGTGAAGGATGAGAAATTACCTCATGAATAAGATGCACACTCTTCAGGTGATGGCTACACTAAAAGCCCAGACTTCACCACTGCAATTTATCCATGTAACAAAACTGCACTAGTATCCCCTAAATCCATAAAAATAAAATAAAATACTTGGCAATTCTCCGGAGGACCTTATTTACTCAGGTCAACCAAGACTGGACGTTTTATTGAATATTGGCAATATTTTTAGAGGTTATGAGTAATAGTTCAGTCTTATCAATAAGATTTATTAATATATTACAGAGAAAATTTTATTCATCAGAGATCCAGGGTATCTGTCTTGGGCTGATCACTGTCAATAATGAGTAGCAGAAGTGGTCCGCATTGCTGGGAGGGTTCTACAACAGCCTTCTTTCAGCAACCAAGACTTTGGAAAGTGTTGGGGTATGAGCAAATTGAATTATCAAGACTGCAAAAGATTATTCATGAAGTATGGTTATTCCTCCCCTCTGCCACCCTAAATCTTCAAAATGCTTGTGTGATCTAACGTTGGAGAGATAATGGAGGTTTAACATCTCAGTATGATGTTGGATAGGACTGTATAGTCCACAATGTTTCTGAAGTGGAGACAAAGAAAAAGCAAGAGGAATGAGTCATGGGAATGAGGGTTTGACCTGCCCAGGACTGTGGACCTGGAGATCAAGATAGTCTTACTTCAATCACCAAGGGATGAGGTGACTCTCCGTCTACTACACAAGCTATGACTGCATGACAGAAATATAGAATAGATCAGAAAATACTACTGCTTTAAAAAATAAAAAAATGCAAAAGAAGTATTGAAATAGTATGGTTTCCCTGCAAGACCAATGTCAACTCTATCCAAAACCCCGAGCTACAAAGCATTTCATGCATACTTTGCAATATGATTTAAAATAATATCCATGGGTAGTCCTTTCTTCACACTGAGCCAGGAGATAAAAATGAGTCATTCTAGCCTAAGAAAGAAGGAAAAAACATTCTGTTCCCATCCGTTGCTTGTGAATTACTATTTTATTATAAAATGTTCTTTCAAAAACTCAGTAGTACGAACGTGTACCATAGAGAGTATAAACAGTGACCAAGAGCAACCCGGAGTTGTGGATCAAAGAAGCTACAATCTAGATCCCTGTAACACCTTTGGCTGCATCTCCTTCTATATCTGTTTTTATGCAGAGGTAGAGCTACATTAAACAAAATAGCTTTGTCTTTATGCTTTAATTTCAAATATACCTTCATGTGCACGCATGCGCGTGCCTGCGTGTGTGTGTGTGTGTGTGTGTGTGTGTGTGTAGCACAATATAGTCTCCATTTACAACAGAAGATGTTGGCAAATGCAAATGCAAGTAAGAACCAGTTTTCTAATAGTGCATCTCCACACAAAATTTCTTCATTGACAAGGTTGGAATTTCTTCCTTTAATTAAAAGAGAAAATAGATCTTCCCATAAGGAGACTTTAGATAACATACTTGGTTGACATTAGGCTTGACATGAAGTTGTTGACAAGCATTCATATCTACTGTTCCTGATGTTCTGCCCTGCCATCCAGTTTAATGAAAGGCTCTACGTTTACTGGGAGTAAATACAGATGTTCTCACTTTGCATCTGCTACAACTATCAGCTTGTTTCCTTGCACTGCCTTTAAATTATTCCCCAAGGTCACAGAAACATCAGACACATTTTTATTCAAAGTTAGGAGTGAAATAAGAAAATGTTTTGGGACAATTTACATGGGGTTGGTGGAGAGGAGACCCTTGCTTTTAATCACTAATTGAAGTGCTCTATAAAAATGAACCATTGAATGACTTGAGAAATTTTGTTTCATAACTTGAATATTTATACTTTTATTGTCTACAACAAACACTTGGGGGAAAAAGCCTTTGCTTTTATGCAATAAAAATAATAGTTTTCTTGTCATCACTGAATGTAAATGACAACCTGATAGATTAGATTTGGCAAATAAGTTAACCATAATTTAATGTTAACCAAATGGATGTATATACCAGGTACGTGCCCTGTACTATTTTAAATTAAATAAAAAGCTCATCATAAGAAATAGCATCACTACAAATCAGAAAGCCAGAAAGCTTTCTATGTGGCATGCTGTCTCACAGATCATTTTCATTATAAAAATATTAATTTGACTTGAGTCCAAGTCTTCATTACTCTTTGATATATAAAATTATACTTAATGCCATCTCTAAGTTCCTAGGTTAATGAAACAAGTTTAGGAAATGGCCACTGTAAAGTTGAAGGTTTGTATAAAGATTTCTAATGTTCTGAACAGCAAAAATAATGATTTTATGTCAGCAAATATTTTGTTACCTTTTGTATGAGATAATGAAGAAATTCAAATTGTACTTTCAGAAGATTACAATTTTCATTCAAAAAACAGAGAAGGTCTTAATGAGCTAAAAGAGTTAATATGGTTATTTTTTTCCATTTCTATATATACCTATTATGATCACTGTGTCCAAAGCACATATCCTAACCAAATCACAGAAGTAACGTACCAAAAAATGCTTCTTCTAAGTTGTGGATGATGTAGTGTTATCAAATAGTCATCACTATAGCAGCTTAAAATAAATTCAAAGTTAATGGTGGTAAACCAGAGATTGCATCCTTGTATAAAGGACTTCATTTTTATTTGGAAAGCTACACCTCTCCTTACAAATAAGAGACAAGAAAGAACAAAATCTCCATGGATGTAAGAGAAAGAGATTGGTGACTGGTGAGATAGAGAGAGAGAGAGAGAAATGACTCACATTTATGATGTATATAGTGAAGAAAATGTTTTTGTTCCTGTTCTCAGAGAATCATGCACTCAGGTGCAGCTTTGTTGAATAAAAGCTGAAAGTGGGTGTGGTTGGTAGACAATAGTCAAAGTTCATCAGGAGAGCCAGGTGAAACCGTAAGATTCGTTTAACTGGCTAAGTAACTTTTTGTGTATCCAGAAGCCAATGGCAAATGTAGAGTGCCCAGCTGCAGTTCAACAACAGGTTGCAGTCAGGCACTTGGTTTTAAATGCCCTCTTCACTATTTACTTGGTAGGTGACTTTGGTTACTTTATTTCCTATCTGAGTTTCATTTTCATCACCTGTCAATAGGGGATAATAACTAATCTAATACATTTAACCTGTAAGGAAATGATGTGTATGAAGTAGTCAATACATATTGGCTTTGAGATAAATGTTTTTTTGATTTTCTACCAAACCACAGATAAAGAAAACAAAAGATATTCTCGTGAGGAGGAATGTCAAAATGAGGCTGAACACTAAGCTGTTTAAAGCCATATGTTATCAATATATCCTCTCCCATGTTAAATACGTAGGGAATAAAATCACATGAAGGCAGCCTTCTTTTCCAATCGCCCAGCATAAATGGAAAACACACTGCAAACAGGATGAGTGGCGAGATTCAATAGAATTAAGCGATGCTGATTCTAAGTGCTGATTCTTCACATCACAAAAGGGACCATTCCTTTTATTCAGAATTTCATGTTTAAAACATAAAAATAAAACAAAGATATATCACAGCCATACTGCAGTGATTCATGCCAGATATTCTGCTTCCCCACCATCTTTTTATAGGGTGAGAGAAGAGAGAGAGGAAGTGGAGTACAATATAAAGCAGCCTATAGTACCTCTATTCTTGTCTTTTAACTGAGATGAAAAATCCAAATATAAAATAGAGGAATGAGGTTACAAGGCATAGTATTTATTCTAGCAAATACATATTAATGATTACCAGCTGGAAAAAAAGGAAACGTTCTTATTCTACCCTGAGTCAAATGAATAACACAAGCACGCCTTATTATATTGCCTGTCGCTGAATTGTGCTTCACAGATACTGCATTTTTTACAAATTTAAGATTTGTGACAACCCTGCATCGAGCAAGTCTATGAGCACCATTTTTTCCAAAAGCATGTGGTCACTTTGTGTTTCTGTCTCACATTTTGATAACTCTTGCAATATTTCAAACTTTTTCATTATTATTAATATTAGATGTGTTATGATCTGTGATCGGTGATCTTTGTTGTTACTATTATGATAGTTTTGGGGTACCTAGAATTGCACCCATATAAGATGGCAAACTTAAGCAATAGATGTTGTGTGTCTTCTAACTACTCTACCAACTGGTCATTCCCCCACCTCTCTCCTTCTTGGGCTCTCCCCACCCACACCTGAGACACAACAATATTTAAATTAGGCCAATTAATAACCTTACAATGGCCTCTAAGTATTCAAGTAAAAGTTGCATCTCCCACTTTAAATCAAAAGCTAGAAATAATTAAGTTTAGCGAGGAAAGCATGTTGAAAGCTGAAATAAGCCAAAAGCTAGTCCTCTTGCACCAAACCGTTAGCCAAGTTGTGAATGCAAAGAAGTTCTTGAAGGAAATTAAAAGTGCTATTCCGGTGAACACAAGAATGATAAGAAAGTGAAACAGCTTTACTGCTGATACGGAGAAAGTTTCAGTGGTCTGGATAGAAGATCAAACCAGTCACAATATTCCCTTAAGCCAAAACCTAATCCAGAGCCACCCTAACTCTTTTCAATTCTTTGGAGTCTGAGAAGCTGAGGAAGCTTCAGAAGAAAAGTTTGAAACTACGGGGGTTGGTTCATGAAGTTTATGAAAAGAAGGTGTCTCCAAGTGCAAGATGAAGCACCAAGTGCTAATGTAGAAGCTAAAGCAAGCTATCCTGATCTAGCTAAGCTCATTGATGAAGGTGGCTACACTGAAAAAATAAAAGATTTTCACTGTAAACGAACCAGCCTTCTATTGGAAGAAGATGCCATTTGGACTTTCCTAGCTACACAGGAGAAGTCAATGCCTGGCTTCAAAACTTCAAAGGACAGGCTGACTCTCTTGTTAGTGGGTGATGCAACTGGTGACTTTGAGTTGAAGCCAATGCTCATTTACTACTCTGAAAATCCTAGGGTCCTTAAGAATTATGCTAAATCTACTCTGCCTGTGCTCTAGAAGTGGAACAGCAAAGCCTGGATGAAAGCACATCTGTGTACATGATGACTTACTGAATATTTGAAGCCCAACTTTGAGACCTACTGCTAGAAAAAAAAAGATTCTTTCAAAATATTACTGCTTAGTGACAATATATCTGTTCACCCAAGAGCTCTGATGCAGATGTACAAGGAGACTCATGTTGTTTTTATGCCTGCTAATAAACATCCATTCTGCAGCCCATCAATCAAGAAGTAATTTTGACTTTCAAGTCTTATTATTAAAGAAATATATTTTGTAAGGTTATAGCTACCATAGATAGTGACTCCTCTGTTGGATCTGAACAAAGTAAATTTAAAACCTTGTAGAAGGAATTCACCATTCTGGATGCCATAAGAACATTTGTGATTCATGACAGGAGGTCCAATTATTATTAGCATGACTTGGGTACAAGTTGATCTAACTCTTATGGATGATTTTGTGGGGTTCAAGACTTTAGTAAAGGAAGGAACTGAGATATGGTGGAAGTAGCAAGATAACTAGAATTAGAAGTGGATCCTGAATATGTGACTGAATTGCTGCAATCTCATGAGAAACCTTGAATGGATGATGAGTTGCTTCTTATAGATGAGGGAAAAAAAAAGTTGTTTCTTTTGGACCTTACTCCTGGCAAAGATGCTATGAACAGTATTGAAATGACAATGAAAAATTTAGAATATTACATAAACTTAGTAGATAAAGCAGTGGCTGGGTTTTAGAATTTTGACTCCAATGTTGAAAGAAGTTCTACAGTGGATAAAATGCTATCAAACAGCATTGCATGCCACAGTAAAATATTTCATGAAACGAAGAGGCAATCGATGTAGCAAACTTCATTGTTGTCTTATGTTAAAAAATTGATGCAGACATCCCAGCCTTCAGCAACCATCACCATGATCAGTCAGCAGAATCCACACTGAGGTATGATTCTCTACTAGCAAAAAGATTATGGTTCGCAGAAGCCTTGGATGCTTGTTAGCATTTTTCTTTTAGCAATGAAGTGTTTTTAATTAAGGTATGGACATTGTTTTTTAGACATAATGCTATTGCACACTTAACAGAGTACACTATAGTGCAATGTAACTTTTTTATGCCCTGGGAAACAAAAAAACATGATGTGACTTCTTTATTGTGATGGTCTGGATCTGAATCCACAATATTTCTGAGGTATGCCTATGTATAAAATGGCATAAAAATGATTCCACCTAGTTTATGAAGCAAATTGTTCCCTGTGAACCCTTTCCTAATGACAGCCTATCTCCATAGGGATTGAAAACTAACTCTATTTTCTAAGCTCTCTGATCATTTTTTTGTCTTCACACAAAATCTTCAGATACAAAGAGTAGCTCTTGGTACCAATATAACAAGTTTTCATATGTATGTTTTATGCCTTTTAATGCAATTGTTTGAAAGGTTTCAGCTGATTCCTAATGCCCCAGGAGTTATTACTGTCAATAAATACATGGGTGAAAAGTGTAAGGCAATTATGCATGCTAAGAGTTTAAACAATAGTAAATATATAGAAAATATATATTTTGAAAAATAGATTTTTTCAATATATATTTTCAAAAATATATATTGAAAAAATAGAAAAATATATAAAGTATTATGACTTCTGACTTTAAAAATAAATATAAACCTCAAAATGCTGACAATAGTTGAATTTTTTGACCAGCTTTGAATAATTTCTAACAAATGTTATTTTATTAATCTACATTCTTTTTCTTTATGCCAAATTGGAAGAGGTTCTTCAAATATCTTTCTTCAAGAAAAATATAATTTGAGTCCGGAAATAATGTTTCATTCTCTATTTAACACTTTGAGTAGGAATTACGTGGGTATGGGACTTGTTTTATTTTTAAATTTGTGTTTTTATTCAGTTATCTTGTATCTTAAGAAAACTATATATATATGTATATATATATACATATATATATAGTTATAATCTTGTTCCTGCTAATATAAAGAGAGTTTATAATATAGAAGGAATATTATAAATTAGCTCTTAGGTATTACCAATAAGTATATTAAAAGAGATATTACAATATTAGTTCATTATATTACCTTGATTAGGAACCCAGTATTTATTTTATTAAATACATATTTTTTCATTAAATTTTAATAGCATTAGCCACATTTTTGGTTATGATTATTAGTAGTTACCTTATTTTTGTTCTTTTTGTCATTTGAAATTCAGTTAACTTAAATAGCTGTGGTGTTTTACTGTGAGTGATGAGTAGTCCACAACTCCTTAAATTTTCATGTCAGCACTGCAAAAGTAACACCTCTCTCTCTTGAAATTTTACTATTAAAAATCTATTGCAACACCTACTCACAAAATTTTTTAAAAGATAAAAATGAACCTGCTTTTTCCATACTTTCAAAGACTAATAAGCTAATATAATGTGGATTTAATAAGGCGTCTATTTCCTTTGAGTTGCAACAGTTAAGTGGCATAGAGAATCCAAGGTTGATCTAATGACAATGTTATACAATGCATTGGTATTTTTCACTGTAGAAAACAAACTCCAAAAGACATGATTATGCTGTATTTTTCTGAAGAATATAGACATAGAGCAAGAGAGTTCATGTGTGAATGGAAGCAGGTCTGGCCTCTTGCATTATTTTATAACGAAGGCGTAAATAGCAAGAGGAGTGCAGCAATCCTTAGGCATGCAAGGTATTTGGAACACAACAGGATATTTGACAGGCTGACTTCGTGCACTACACTCAAATAGAGCCCTTTAGACACCAAGGAACACTGTAACCTTATAAGTATTCTATTGGTGCACTTGAAAATTTCCTTCCAGACTATACATATTAAGAGTTTGAGTTCCAATTTTAATTATGTTATTAAATTGTGGAATGTGTTTGACATTTGTGCCTCCGTTTCCCAATCTGTAAATCTGTACTATCTATGCAATCCCCTATTTTATTTATATAACAGTAAAGTTAAAAAATGAAATATGTAAATTTTGTAAATAAATAGACCCCCATGCATAAACTTCATATTTTATCATTTGGGTAAAGTTCTGGTATAGGTAATCAATGAAATAACAATAATAAAGGTTACTTAGAGCAAAATAAGGATGGCTCTGCTTCTAAAACAACACCCACATTTACTTACGCTTCTTACTTTTATTTTAGGGCTGGAAATTTCTGACCTGCTACCAACATCATCTCGGTTTCACCACTGTCAACTATAAGTTATTCTATTAATTGACTAGGCAGAATCCTAGAATTACAGCCTTTCAGGAGCAGGAGACTATTTAGAGATCATCTATTTCAAGTTTTTCATTAAAAAGCTGAAACAGTAGGAGAGGTGAATAAATTAAAATGGCAAGTAATCTGGTTGGGAAAAAAGAGATTTTATAATAATAACATAATACAATAACCAGAGGAGCAACCAGAAGGGAGGCTTTGGAAAGGACTGAGAATTCCACCAGATATAATAGTTATGATGAGCCAAACATACTTTGAGTTAGCATATGAATTATATCACGTGGCTTCAAGAATCACCCCTGTCAGGAGAGTTTTCACCTACTGCATGAAAAGACAATGTTCCATGAAGTTTTGTTAGAATATTATCTAGCCAGAACTACCTGGCCATGGTGAGGCCAGTAGGAATTTTATTTAAAATGTATATTGCTGGGCCTCACGCTCTGGAGACGTGCTCGGAAGCTAAGCATTCAACAAACACTCCAGGAAATTCTCCTGTACACTAGGGCTTAAGAAGCAGAGGACTGTGATTTTGAATTTATAAACTATTCATAATTTGTCCAGAACCATGACTTCTGTTTTCTTTTCACTACATATTTTGTTTCATAATAGTTAGCAGTAAAATATATTATATGTGTCTCTTGTTTATAAGACTGCATTCTAAATTCTGCTGTTATTCCTTAGGGGGGAAAACTCATAAAAACAAAACAGAGGATGAATATTGTGAAAAAAGAAAAGAATCCCCAGTAACCTAGGAGAAGGAAAGGAGAAGTGACTTGATTACTGCCCAGGGCAGTGACTGAGAGGCCACGATCAGCAGGTGATACCCTCAGCCACTTCTTTGAGTAGTAGAATAGAATGATTTGAACTAGAACAGAAACTTGTAGGTCATCCTATTTCCTTTCTTATTTATATAGGGCTGGAATTCCACAGCTTCTCTTGGAAACTTAAAACACAACTTTATTTACCTTGTACTATGTAGTTTCCTGCAAGAACTGAGTCTCAGTTAGGGACTCAATGAGAAAGTCTGGAAAAATAGGCTGGTCGTGGTGGCTCACACCTGTAATCTCAGCACTTTGGGAGGCTGAGACAGGGGATCACTAGGTCAGGAGTTCGAGACCAGCCTGGCCAACATGGCGAAAACCCGTCTCTACTAAAAATACAAAAATTAGCTCGGTGCGGTAGGAGGTGCCTATAGTCCCAGCTACTCAGGAGGCTGAAGCAGGAGAATCACTTGAACCTGCGGGGAGGAGGTTGCAGTGAGCCAAGATCGTGCCACTTCACTCCAGCCTGGGTGAAAGGGCAAGACTCCATCTCAAAAAAAAAAAAAAAAAAGTCTGGAAAAATAATATCAGAACTGAGCAACATGGTGAATTCAAGTTAAAATAGTTTTGTGAATTTAGAAAAGCATATAAAACTCTATAAACCTTAAAACTCATCACTGGTAAAATTAAAGTGTTGAATAAGATGCTTTCTAGTTCTCATGTTTGGGTGACTTGCTATATAAGGGAGTTGAAATAATCACTTGCTCCCATCCATCACGATGAAATCTCAAGAAGGATATGTTTTGTTATCAAAGAGAATATGGGGTCCACAAGGACTCAAAAATAGTCCACCCAGAGGAAGAGAGTTTATAAGAGAAGAAAGAAAAATATAAATAGAACCACGTGAGGTCAGTTGCTGTCGTATTTCTGATCTTTCCTTGCTTGTCCCTTTGTGTGTCTTTCCCACCCCTTCTTCACTTCAGTGCAGCTGGTTTGGTAGGCCAGGGTCTGAAAGTGGCCCCTTTCTAATGTGTCTCCTTTGAACTAATCTGGGGAAAAGAAGCAATGATACTCAGGTTGGCTTCACACCTGACCTTGAGCTAAAATGTCCTTGATGTTTACACATGGCTCAGCACACTAATCTAAAGTATGAGAACCAGGTTAGGATTTGAGGGCAATGATCTTAGTTAGTGATTAAAAACTGTTGTCTTTCTTGAACGTCTTCCACATACATATCCATAGAAACCCATTCAAAAGGGAGACCTAATGGTATTTGATTAATAAGGGTACATACAGTTATCATTTCTCTCAGGATTAATAGCTTCTGAGTGCAATATTCGCTATCAACAAAATAGAGCTAACGTTCTCTTTAGATTGTCTTGCAAACAATTAATTTGTTTCTATTTCTGTTAAATAATTTCCTTTGGCTTAAACAATTTGTCGCTAAAGATAGCCATTATAATTGAAATAAATTATAATAAGTCAGAAAACTTTTGTTCCAATTTAGCACACAGACAGAAAGGGTTCCACATTCACGCAAGAAAATCAGGTGGAAAACTCGTGAATGATATGGTGTGGGCATTTAATACAATGGAAATCTCACCAAAGTGCTACTAATTCCGTATACTTTTCTTTAGAGACTTTTGCACTTAATTATAATGATTTCATAAATATTAATAGAACTTTCAATACATAAAATAATTTGTCCTTTTCAAAAAGGACGAGGTAACCAGTAAGTAAATCTAACATATCTTAATGCACTAAAATGTATTACGTTTTCAGCAGTTTTTGTCAGATATCAGAATTAGACTACATTTTCAGAACTATATGAAATATGTTTCTGCATATTTAAGAAAAATGATGAACATTCACACACTGAAAAGTCTGCTTAAAAGAAAAACTGCATAAGCAAACATAACTCTTTAATTAAATAAACTAGGATATTAAAGTCTTCCATGAAACCTATATCTTAAAAATTTTTTCTAAGTCAAGTATTTGTTTCACATTAAGAACTACATTATGTCTGTGACCTCAGGGGAAAAAAAAGTTTTGTCAAATAATCAGAAGGTACAAGCTATTTCAACACTCAAGGATCTTCTAGACTTTTTTCTTTAAATTCCCAAATGCCATAGTGTTGAAACAGACTCTTGTCCTTTGATGATGAACAATACAGGAAGAAGAAAAGGAAGTTTTTTTTTGTTTGTTTTCTGTTTTACCCAAACAGTCCAAAGCTTAATGATTTAAACCCAATTTCAATACCGGATTATATAAATATAACACCTCAGGCCATGATAATAACAAATTTTCAGAACGGTCAATAGAGTGACACATAGGTAACTCCAATACTCTTTATGAAATGAGCACTTGCTACAGAAATTGAATTGAGCCTGTCAAGTAAATGGCCTTTATACATAAGGAAGCTAGGGAGCTGTGGAATAAAGTTAGTAACTAGAGAAAAATTATTACTAATACAGATAGAGTCTTCATTTTCTAAAATACAGAGACCTACTACTGTAATAAAAATGTAATTTAATTTATAAAAATTCAATTTACAAATGTATTTTCCTGTGTAATTTTCAGCAGTTTATAGATGTATCTGTGACAGTGAAAATGATTATTACATGGAACCACCATGCAACTCAGCAATTGTACTGTTAGGTATTTATCCCAGAGAATGAAGGCTTACAGTTACACAAAAACCTGTACACAAATGTTCATAGCAGTTGTACTCATAATAGCCCCAAACTGGAAATGACACAAATGTCCTTCAACAGGTGAATTGTTAAAGAGAAAAAAAAAAAAAACCTGTAGTATATCCATACCATAGGACACTACTCAGCAATAAAAATGAAAGAATTATTGATACACAATGATAAGGATGAATCTTCAGAGAAATATGCAGACTGAATAAAGCCAATCCCAAAAGGTTACATACTACAAGATTATATTTATATAATATTTATGAAATAACAAAATTGTAGAAATAAGGAACAGATTGGTGATTTCCAGGGGTTAAGTTTAGGGAAGGAGTGAGCTGGAGGGAAATGAGTGCAACCACGAAAGGTAAATGAAGAAATCATTGTGGGGATAAAAATGCTCTGTATCTTGACTGCGTCAATTTCAGTTTCCTGATTATTATAATATATTATAGTTTTACAAAGTGTTATCATTGAGGTAAACTGACTAAAGCCTACATAGGATCTCTCTGTATGATTTCCTTACAACTGCATGTGAATCTATAATCATCTCAAAATAAAAAGTTTAACTCTAAAAAGGTGTTTATAATAAACTTTAATTTTCAATTTAGAAATTATTCTATTTTCTACATGAAATCCCAAGGAGTTAGGTATGTTTCATATAATTTTAAATTAAGAACATGTAGAGTATTATCACTAAATACTAGTCATTCAACTTTCAAATGAACAGGTGCATGGAATTGTTACCATGGAATTATACATGCTAGTTGAGCTTCTGATGTATTTTTGTGTGGGGGCCAAACAAATGATAAAGTTGTTCTAATTAGTGAGTATTAGTAAATATTCCTTGAGTGGAAGCATTTTAAGGCCAAATAGTACTTTTCTAAATGTCTCTCTAGTCCACACAAACTTCTCTAGAATTGTTATCACTGAAAGGCATTTTTACTACTGCTACATTGAATGTGCCGCTATATCAATAACTCTGTTCAGTGGGTGACAATGCAAGCTTGGACAACAATTGGGAAACACTCTTGCCAGCAAAAGCATGCAAACCATTACTCTTTTCCTTCCTGGTAGAGGACACTAATTAGGCACAATATAAGTTGGCAGCTAAGAAAGAATAGAACACAGAAACCAAGATATATAATTATGAGACCCCAAAGACTCACTACAAGTCTCAGGTCCACACAAATGGATAAAAACAATTCTGAAGTGAGGGGTACAAAATACAGACATGAGGAGAGGAAGTAACCCTCGGAGCTAGGTCACTATAACGTAAAAATCAACAAAGGGCAATCTAGACCAAACCAGAGCAAAGCACATCTTTCAAGAACTCTGGCTAACAATGTATTATTATCTTTGCTTAATTAAGGCAAACTGAAAGTTTATGTCCAACTCCCACATATATCACGTGCGGTTGTCTATAAATCATGCATAAATTACTTATAGAAACTAATTCTATTCAATTAATACATTAATTGAATAAAATGTCTTATTTCTAAAATGAAGACTTTTTTTCAAAACCCAAGTTCTTTGTAATGCACTTTATTCAGCATATGACCATAAGCTCTACGGAGTTTCGATTTTAAGAAGAAAATGGAGAAACTAAAGAACATTAAAAGATCAGTGACAGGCTACAAAACAAAATATTCTGCCTAGGACATGGTCAAAGAAAGTAGGGTGCTGGCCTGGGGAAGAGTTAAATCAGGGACTGGAGCTTTCAGACTTCAAATATCTGAATGTCTCTCAGGTGCAGTGAAAACTGTTGAATGGTCATGAAGTTGACTCAACATAAAGTTCAAAATCTTCCCAATGAAGTAGCGGAGTTTCTTGGAAGGTAAGTTCTCAATTGTTGCCCAAGCAAAGTCTAATCAATTATTGAGTAATTATATTGTATAATGTGTGTAATTATATTGTATAATGTGCATTAGATAAAAAGTTATATTACATGAAAGTAAGTGACCTAATAGTTTGTAGTAAACACAGTGTATGTTTGGCAATTACCACTTCAAGGAACTATGTCATACATTATTCATTACTTGCATAATGTCTGTCTTTCACCAGAATATAAGATCCACTGGGAAAGGGGCCTTGCCATTCTTACTCCCCACTCTATTCCCATGCCTGGGAAATGATAGGTTCTCAGTGAATGCTGATGTATGAACAATGGCATTTCATTTAACCATCAGTCAACCCTGTGAGGTAGACACTGCTAGCCCCATTCCATAAATGATGAAAATTAGATTCACTAAGGTCTAATAAGTTGTCCATGTTTTCCAACCAGAACTAACCAGCCTTGACTCTAAAACCCATGCTTGTTACACTACATTTGAAATTTTCAGGATGGAAAGAAGCCAAAGAAAAAGCAATAGGTAAATAATTCTGGTGTGCTGCTGTATAGAATCTTCCTCTTTCCCTGCCTCACTTGTTGCCATGGTTTCTTTTATCAGCACACCCGCCAATGCTAACTTAGCTATCAACATAGCCACTGTACTGAAAATAGGTAACATTTCAAATAAATTAGAGTGAGGTGGGTGATCTATTTATACCTCCAGTTATATTTCTTCACCGCTCTCACTTTTGATGTGCAGAAAATGGAAATTAGGAAATAAATACAAGATTCTACTTCAAAATATATGTGCCATGTTAGCAAATGTCAAAGTTTCAGTACCCCTGGAATGCACTGCAATACTGGGCAAACAGTAATGCTTTATATTTAGATTTAGCTTACGTAACACAAATATTCCATACCTTTCTACATTTTTAGGGGGGTGAAGGGTGATATCAAGACATTTATCTTCGGTTGTTATTTTCTTCATTCAATATGAGGCTTTAACTCAGTGGTTCAGAAACTTTAAATCAAATAATATAAAACTTTGTAAAATAGTAGAATATATGAGGAAAGAAAATATATTTTAAATGCCTATATCTTGGAAATTTTGTTTCTTTACCTGAAAACAAAATCATAATTTAATATTATAGAACATTAGATATAGAAGAAAACATAAAATCATGAGCTCCAGCTTGGTCATTTTGCAATTGTGAAAGGTGAGGCTCAAAGAGTTTCAGTAGTCTGCATCGCAGAGCAGTTTGTGGCAGGTTAGAAACAAAACAGAAGTCCCTTGGCTTCCATTCTAGTGCTTTTCCCTCCAAAACACCTTGCTTCTTGTCTTCTAGAGGTGCCCCAATAATTTATTATAAAAGAACTGGAACACGTTAGTTCTCTTCAAAGCACAACTCATGCCTAATGCAATGTTTAAAAGTAAATATTTTACATTTAAGCCAACATAAAGAAATCAACAGAAATAAAAATAAAACTGCAAATATAAGGAAAGTACTTACATTTTGATACATTCACTACATTTAGATAGTTGGCTTCTGTATTTGACATTACTTACATAGTTTGAAAGGTAGCTTCTCTATTAGTGAAAAATATATCTATCTCACACATGTACTTGAGTAGAATCCCTCTCTCTCTCTCTCTCTCACACACACACACATGCACACATGACAAAAGAGGTGCAAAGCAGAACCATTATTAATTTTTTAATGAGAAATGGGAGCACAGAGGCCTTTGATCTTTGCATGCCATGCACATGACCAACTGGTATTTAATGCAGTTCAGGAAAATAAAGCAAATCAAAGTAAAGCATTTTTAATTAGTGGTTTCACTATGTGATTAATGATGCCTTTTTAAAGAAAATGCCTGTACCAGTAAATGAAAAATGCATTCTTTCTAAAAGCTGGTTTCTTCTACTTAATGACTTCTTCTAATAGGCAGATAAATTAAACAACAACGTATGAAACCTATTAGCCTGAACATTTTCACAGGGAACGAAATTGAATGTTGTGTTGCAGGTTGTTGATCAACTAATCTGAAAGTAATGAAACAACAACATCATACAAAGGCTTCTGTTAAAAAGGCATGCAACTAGCTTTAAAACAAATACACAACAGAGCTGAATCTTATTTGCATAACAAAATAAGCTGTACTAAAATAAAAAGCACATTACAAAAGAGCTTAAATTAGCCATTAAAAAACAATTCTGTTTGTGTTAATATGCTTTATTTATTTAAGGCAATTTTAACCCTGTTTGACATGTCCAGAAAACAAAGCATATTCCGAGAAAGGTCAAGTAGGTTGTGAAATATCGGATTAATTTATAAAACACTGGCAGTCTACAGAATTCAAAGTCAGAGACCTCTTAACATTCAGTTAAAAAAAAAGTGGCTTTGTTAGTTGAAATAGTAAACAAAGACTTGGCTGCTGGCAGAGCTTAGCAGTTTCACAGATGAATGTCCTTGGTGTAGCCTGAACCTCACTGAGCCTCAGTTGACTCATCTATAAATTGAAGATCATAATATTACCTACTTCAGAGAGTTAAAGCGAAGTGTGAGATGATACAAGTAAAGCATTTAACATGTGTTAGCTATAGATAATATTTTTATTAACCATCATTATTATACTATATGCCAATAAAAATTGGTTAATATCTTTACCAATTAATTATGCTTACCACCATGTAATAGGGCCAAAAAAGCAAGATGATACACCTGCTCCTTTGAAAACTTGGTCAATTTCCCCTATGCTGTTTGTAGAAATAAATTACCAAAATAAAACATAAATATGACAGCTGGCATGAGAGTCTTCCTGAGGCGGTCATATATCATCCATAAGTAGATGTAGAATTGGGTACGTTCTAACTTAACATGCCTTAAATTTACTTTTTTGGGGGTGAGTTTACTTGCTTATTTGGAGAGTGTTTATTAAATATATTTTGATACACTATACAATAGTAAACGTTTCCTGAAAACTAACTATTCTCAGAATATAAAGTGTCGAAAGCTCTTATGTCCTTACTCATTACCTACTGATATCCTACTCATCCTTCAAGCCATAAATGCTATAAAGATATATGCCAATGTCAAAGTCAAATTAGGTTGTTCTTTTCAATCTTGTAGAACAGTGAGTTCATTTTATCTCTGTTTCGGCCCTTCTTTCATTGTGCTTCCTTTTACAATTGTCTCCTTGTATAGATCCACAGGCTGTGATCTGAAATGACATCAGAGTGCATTTCAGTCACCTTGCTGGGGTGTCCAAACTTTTGGCTTACCTGGGCCACATTCAAAGAATTGTCTTGGTCTACAAACACTAACACTGACAGCTGATGAGCTAAAAACAAAACAAAAAAGGGTCCATCCATAATTTTTGTGATATCTACCACCAGAGATAAGCGAAAATGTCCTCACATTCAAAGGGTTAGAGACAGCTGCCAGAGGACTTAGGATCCTGTTGACATGATCTGACTCATTTTCTTCTCTGTTCTCTCTCTGAACCAAGTGTCTATTGCTCAGACTCCAGCTCACTACCATTTGTGCCTGCATCTGTCTGGAAGGCTCTTTTTCTGGCTCTTATGTGTTCTCATCCTTCTGGTTCCAGCTAAAAACTTAGTCCTTAAGAGAGACTTTCTCAGTCCACACTTTCAAAGTATCCAAGGCACCATCATTTCTTACCTCACCATAGCAGTAGCTTCATGTCTGTTCTTCCAGTCTCCCCATACATTCTTGACACACATCGTTGCTGGAGCAGCCTGTGATCATTTAAAAGTTAGGCAAGGGAAGGAAGAAGGTGACAGCTTCATGGTTTTGGAAGGTCCCTAACTCTCCCACAAAAACAAATAGAGCAAAAGAGAGGAGGAAAAAAGCCCACAGAAAAAAATACATGTAGGAAAGACAAATGACAACGTATCTCCCAAGACTTCCAAAACACGTGTGCATGCGGTCAAGCCACCGGAAACAAAATGATCCACTGGTTATCAGTAACCATGTGAAAAAAGGTAGGGGAACAACCAATACACATCAAAGAGTTCTAGGACCTATGGGGAAAAAAATCACAAATAGGTAGCAATCCTCAAATTTAGGGGTCTCCACTTAGCGTGGAAAGTTCAATTGGCTAATCTGAAAACTACAGCGAAATCTGCAACTAGTCTTCACTTATGGGATGTGCAAGGGAAACTCACAAAGTTGGGAGGAGTCTGGACCCTATAAACTAACCAATCTAAGCAAGATGCTCTTAGGGAAAATAACCCCATAAAACAGTAAGGGAAGAAAAACAACATTAACCAAAAGAAAGAAGAAGAGAATGATTTGTAAGTTAAAAGTAGTAATGAATGAGTTTGAAAATAAAACAAAAACAGAAAATAGGTAAATATATCTAACTCTGATTCTTCCAAAAAAAAAAAAAAGAAAGAAAACCCAAACAGAAAAACCACCAGCCAATCTAATCAAGCAAAAATGAGGAAAACACAAGTACACAAAATCACAAGAAAACCGTGAAATTGAAGAAATGTATGAAATGATACTACTTTTTATTAGGTTATGCAAATGAATCAAACATGAAATATATGATTTTTTGGAAAACACATTCTTAAAACATTTATAGTATACATGGTGTAGTGGTACGCACCATTAGGTTCTTTATTCTATTACGGATGCACACAGGCATACACACACAAGGGCACACATCATGCACACACACACGTGCACACACACACACACACACACACACACAATGGTGCAATCCTGAAGGCAGAAACCTGAATCTTTCACGTTTTCTGTAATATATTCTTCATTAGGTGGAAAAAATCAAACAATAATTTCCAGAGTTGTATGGGAAATTTTTTGTCCTACACAAGAAAGAAAATCTGTTTTCAATTGGAACTTTAAGCAGAAAGGGCCCCAGTTGCTTTAAGCTCCCCTTCTCATTACCACATAATAAAAAGAATTCTTATCTCTAGCAGAAAAAATGCAGTCACAAAAGAAAATGCAGGAAGAGGGATGTTCAGGGTGTAGAGGGAGAAAGCTATAGTATCACTTAATCGTAGTACTTTATAAGCAAAGGAGAGCAAATAAAAATCTTCCTCAGTAATCAAGAGACTCACCTAACACAGAAGGGCTCCCACAGACTTAAGGTAAAGGGGTGGAAAAAAACATTTTAGACAAACGGACACCAAAAATGAACAGGAGTAGCTATTCTTATATCAGACCAAACAAACTTTAAAGCAACAGCAGTTAAAAAAGACAAAAAGGGACATTGTATAATGATAAAAGGCCTTTTCCAACAGGAAAATATCACAACGATAAGCATAAATTCACCTAACACTAGAACTCCCAAATTTATAAAACAATTACTAATAGACCTAAGAAATGAGATAGACAGCAACACAATAATAGTGGGGAACTTCCATATTCCACTGACAGCACTAGACAGATCATCAAGACAGAAAGTGAACAAAGAAACAATGGATTTAAACTATATCCTGGAACAAATGGACTTAACAGTTATATACAGAATGTTCTATCCAACAACCACAGAATACACATTCTATTCAACAGCACATGGAACTTTCTCCAAGATAGACCATATGATAGGCCACAAAACGAACTTCAATAAACTTAAGAATATTGAAATTATACCAAACACTCTTCAGACCACAGTGGAATAAAACTGGAAATCACCTCCGAAAGGAACCTTCAAAAACATGCAAATACATGGAAACTAAATTACCTGCTCCTGAATGATCATAGGGTCAAAAATGAAATCAAATGGAAGTCAGCGCCTGGCCGACTTTTTTATGTGTGTGGCTGTGGGCATGTCTTAAGGAAGACCCCTGTGCAATTTCCCTTATCTGTGCCACAGGCTGTTCTTTTGTTTGAAAGAATCTAACTGAGGACCCACCCTAACTGCCTACCTGACAGGTTTCTTCCTTTCTCCTCTCCCATCAATATATAATTTGCTATATAACAAAATTAAATATATTTCACTTAAGTCTTGCAAAACTTAAAGAGTACAGAAATTAGGTTCTAAAGACTTCATTAAACTAAGTAAATCACCACATGAATTTTGTTCAAATGCCATTATCTGATTCAATTTGTGAGCCTGGATGTATTTTTCAAATAACACACTTTTTTTTTTTTTTTTTTTTGAGATGGAGTCTCAGTCTGTTGTCCAGGCTGGAGATGGGGTTTCACCATATTAGCCAGGATGGTCTCCATCTCCCAACCTCGTGATCCACTGGCCTTGGCCTCCCAAAGTGCTGGGATTATAGGTGTGAGCCACCACGCCCAACCACATGTTCTTTAATAAATAAAGTTTGTATAGAACTTTAATGGTTGAAAAATGCTTTTATGAACTCTGAAAGGAAGAGTGATGTTACTATTTAGTATTAGAAAACAAGTGACTTGCCCAATATATCTTGTCTAGTTTACATTTCCATTTATAAACAGACTGTTTTCTACATCTTTCCATGGTATGCCTGCTTTTTAAATTTAAGACAAGTTGATGTGTTATATGAGATTATTTCAGGTTATTCAGGCTATTTTATACCTGTGGCCATTGCTACATAAGTGCCACTTGAGTTCCCCATCATTGAAGCAGCAACACAAGCACACGCCCATTTATCTAAAAAGCCCCTGGTGAAACCACCTTCACAAAAATTATAACAGAAAATTGTGACAGTGAACGAGATCAGACTTAACCAACTCCATCTTGCTTCTAACCTTAAGCTATCCTTGTTCATTCTTGGGTGTAGGCTAAACTAACCTTGGAAAGTTATTTAGTTTACGATTTGACTCTGAAACAAAACTGATAATAGCTCTTTCCCAAAAAGACCACCTTCTTGCCTGGGGACCAGTCTGCCTTTGCAGGACTAACAAATTAACTACAAGATTAGAAATTACGGTTTAGGGGTCATGCAGCCTTCGGCTGCAAGAGTCTGAACCTCCCCAAAATTATTCCTGGGGATAACATCACTGTTGTAAAACCTGAAATCAGTGCTTGAGATATTTTGCATATCCTGGACTCGATGGATCAGCTGATGCTACCCAGACTGGTAATCTGGTTCAACCAGTTCTGTAATCCCACCCATGGAACAGAAGACAGCAAGAAAACCTCACTTTGACCCCACTGTGATTCCATCTTCAATCCACCAATCAGCACTCCCCACCCCACTTCCCAAGCTTCTTCTCCCCAAATTATCTTGAAAAACTCTGATCCCTGAATGCTCAGGGAGGCTAATTTGAGTAATAATAAAACTCCTCCGGTCTCCCGCACAGCTGGCCCTGTGTGAATTACTCTTTCTCCATTGCATTTCCCCTGTCTTGATAAATCGGCTCTGTCAAGGCAGCGGGCAAGGTGAACCCATTGAACGGTTACAGTAGGAAGCATCTTGCTCCTAGCTGACAGCCTCTGACTTAGGGATTCTGGTGCTCAACACAAGCTCTGAAAATTTGTTTTATATCTTTCTATAGTAAGAGCTGAATTAATGAAGAACTTAGTTCATGATTATTTAGTGATTAAAATTTTTAATTGTCGGCCAGGCACAGTGGCTTGCACTGTAATTCCGGCATTTTGGCAGGCCCAGGCAGGCAGATCACCTGAAGTGAGGAGTTTGAGTCCCACCTGGCCAACATGACGAAACCGTCTCTACTAAAAACACAAAAATTAGCCAGGCTTGGTGGTGGGCACCTGTAATCTCAGCTACTCAGGAGGCTGAGGCAGGAGAACCGCTTGAATCCGGGAGAAGGAGGTTGCAGTGAGCCGAGATCAGGCCACTGCACTCCAGCCTGGGCAATAGAGGAAGACCCTGTCTCAAAAAAAAAAAAAACAACAACAAAAAAAGGAATTAACCATTTGTTACTAGGGATAAAATTGACCAAAGAAAAAGAAGCTAAGTATCTTCTTTAAAACTGCATTTCAAAGGTGGTAAAATTCACATAGCCATAGATAATGATGTGACTTTTGAACAAAGCCTCCTGAATTATGAAACACTCCGATCATTTATTAATATTTAATCCATTTTTATTTAGAATAAAACATGTATATATCATAAATAAAATTAGGTTTATAAAAATATCTTAAAAATGGTTTTAAGCTTGTCATTTTCATAATTAAAATTGTTTTTAATTTGCAAAACAGGATTTTCTGTCTTCTAGTGTAGGGAAGTTTTAAACTTTCCCTCTGAAGGAATAATGAGGTCTGCTGAAATAAAATAGCAATAAACAGATTAGCAGGAGAAAAAGCATGTTAGCTACATGCATGCACACAGGAACCTCACAGAAGAATACGAGACTCAAAGGACCAGAGGACTGAAGCATTCTAAGCATGAAGGAATAGCGGCTTGAGCTTTGGAGGGAGGTGGCAACAAGTTGTGGGAGGAAGAGGGGAGGCACTGCAGGGGAGCACTGGTTGTCTTACTATGCAAATAAAGTCTCTCAGGTGATAAAACTTGTTTGGGGGCAGCCTCCGGGGGAATAAGTGATAGCCAGTCCAGGTGCAGGGATGACTTTTAATCTCCTCTCTGTGATTAATATTCCCTGGGTTTTGGATGAGATTCTTAGGGAGGGGTTCCAGACAATTGCATTCCTTTTGGAAGAACTTCCCTGCGTCAGATAATAGAACTTCAGAGAACGCCCCTCCCATACTTGTGGAGGAGAAACAAGGGAAAGTCAGAGAGACCTTGATTCTGAGGCAGCTTCTACCTAAGACCTTCCAATTTCCTTTAATTCAAAGCATTCAGAATGCCAAAGCAACATACCTTAAGGTATCATTTTCTGAGCCCCAACACTGTTGACTAACTTAACACTAGTCATGTGTTTTGACCTATGGGATCTTGGCTAATTAACTTTCATAAGGAGCTACTGAGTTTATATAAGAATAGCATCTTACATAATATTTCAGAATCAGAAAATTGTAAGACATTTACAGGAATCATGTTTACTTTTTCTTCATATTTAGGAAATGGTACCATCTCAACTTAGCATTATAAGAAGTGCTAAAGTATTCTGATTGCTTCAAGTTGGGTTTTATGGGAAGCTGATAATTGTTCAGGATGTTTACTAGAGGATTGTTCCTGAAATTGGCACCTGTAGAAGAGGGGAAAAAGAAGCCAGATTAGGCAGAGAAGTTGAGCTGAAATGCAGACCAAACAAAAGCCACAGTTGACCTTATATGGAGCTTTAGGACTAAGAAGGATTTTCAAAGAATCTGTGTGTAGATCAGTCATGGAATGCAGAATATCCCTGAAGTACTTAAGACCCAGGACAACACAGTGTTCTTCAACAGAAGCATATGCAGAGACTGATGCCTGGCGGGCATCTTTAGGTTGCACTCCTATCTGCTTAGGGAACAAACCCTTCACCCTTGAAGGGAGAAATACTTGAACAGCAGATAACCTTATTAATTACTGTGGACTTCTAATGTTTGATGTGGCTGAAGATTCCAATACATTGTCTAGCCATACGCCTCACCTCTCTTTCAGGTTTGACAGCAGAGGCTTCAGTCTGGTATAGTTTGTTATTCTAACCCCTCACTTTCTAAGACAGTGCTATTGTATTTCCTACTATTGCTGTCAGAGCTGTCTGTGCATGCTCATATCCCTTAGACCTTGCTATTTCAGTGTGCCCAATCCCCAAAAGCCTAGATTTCCATCTGCTAATAACTGCATATGCTTGTTAAACAGCTTTCTCCAAAACGTTTGGCAAGCACTCTGTCTGTGCAGTGTGTCGTCTAGAAGTGCCAGGGAAATAAAATTCACCCTTTTCCCTGAATCTTTGTCCTCAACCACAGACTACATCGGAATGTCAATGTCACAGCTCTCTCACCCCCAGATGGCACGTGTTTTACCCTTACTCACAGTTCCCCAGATGGAGTAAGCTCCAATCACCTGCAATGATAGTTGTCTGGATAACACATAACACTGGCTGCCTTTTCTTTCTGGCTCAATTCTCCATCCTCCAACTGTTATTTATTGCACCTCCCCAAACCACTATTTTCACTTACATCTTTGTCTCAAGGTCTTCAGGGGGAATCCAAACTATCTTTTTATTCTGCAGTTTTCTAAAACAGCTTAAAGTTCTTGCATGGATCCTGGAATCAGATCACCCTGCAGGGTCTCAAATTCAGATCTCGAATTCTCCAGATATTAGAAGATTTGGAGCAAACTACTAAAAAATCTAAGACTTCGTTTTCTATCCAGAGTTAGCATAACTCAAGGTTAAAGGCACAGTTCTCCAACTGTCAAATTTGTCTAAGACGCCAACTCAATGAGACTGTCCAACTGTGAAGTTTAAGAGAACTGTCCCCACAATATCACCTTCAGTTCAGACACTAACTGACAGTTTGGGAGTTTCCAGAGCCACCCTCACTTCAGACCAGCTGGCTACACATTTGGGGATTCCCACAACCACCCTCAAGTTTAACAGTTCACTAAAACAAGTCATAGAACTCAGGAAGTGCTGTATTTACAATTACAGTTTTATTATAGCAAAGGATACAAATTAGAACCATCTAAAGAAAAAAATGCGTAGGATGGAAACTGGGAGGATCCCAAAACTTGAATCTCTCTTTGCATCAGGCGTGCATTAAGCTCTACAAATAGATAGATGTGTGACAATGTGCACAGAGTATTGGCAACCCAGAAAGCTCATCAGAGTCTCTAGGGGCTAGTGATTTTATTGGGGTTTCATTACATAGTCAGGATTAATGGAATGATCATCCACAGGGTTGAGCTCGATCTGTAGCACCCCAATCCTGGGAGGTCAGGCTGATATCACTTGGCCCCAAACTCCAAAACTAGACAAAACTACAATCATACGTTTTGTCTTTCTGGCATGGCTTGCTCCTTTCTGAGTCATCTCATTGGCATTAATTATCAGATGTGGTACCAGGGGATTACCATGAATAACAAAGACATTCCAATCACTCTCAGAATTCCAAGGGTTTAGAAGTTACTTCCAAGTAACTAAAAATGAAGACCAGACCTCTCTTTGAGCTGTTGTTATTATTATTGTTACTATTATTATGTTTTCTTTTTCTGCACATCCTATTTCATTTACCGCTTTGACAACCGCATGTAAAGGCTTTCATAGTACAATTCTCAAAATAAAGTCTTGGTAGTACATATTTGCAAACGGAATACAGAGGCATTCTAGAGATCACTTTTAAGACGACAAAATTCAGTTCTATTTGTTTTTCATAAAGACAATTTTAATGTGAAAACAAAATATCAAATAGTAATTTGCGGTACTGAGTATGTTATGGGTAGAACATCATCTAAAACAAACATTTAGAAAAATATGGAGTGCCAGGTACAGTGGCGTATTCCTATAGTCCCAGCTACTCGGGAGGCTGAGGTATGAGGATTGCTCGAGCCCAGGAGTGCAAGGTTGCAGCGAGCTATGATTCTGCCACTTCACTACCGCCTCAGCAACAGAGTAAGACCCTGTCTCTGAAAAAAAAAAAAAAAAAAAAAAAGGGAGAGAAGTATTTCAGAAAGTGATTGTTAGGTTCAAATATAGACAAAATGAAATTAAAATAAGTTTTTTCTACTTTAATTTTTTTCAAGTTGTTGAGGAAAAAACCATTTTATTTATTTGCTCATTTTCTTATACTGCATGAAGACATCTGGAAAATAAGTAATATGTCCAGTTATTATCGATCACAAGATATATTTAAACTGTCAGTCTGAGAAAAGTAACTATTAATTGTGTCAACTTGTCCTACGTGCAACACCTGTGCTGTGAGAAAATACGTGAAGAGTAAAATAAATATATGAAGACTATTAAAATCACAGATGAAACTAGTCCAAAAAATTCTCATTAACATCTAGACCAAAATGCTCTGTGAAACCAATTTGTATGCTGTCAGGATTGCATGCTTTGTATTCTCTTCATAACTTTAATTTGTTTGCTATCTTTTCTCTATAATCCCTGATATTAACATTAAAAAAAAATCATAATTATAAATTTAAACCTTGACTCTATCTGGCTATTGGTCGCCTTTGGCCAAAGTACATAATAATTCATAGTGAATGAATTATAAAAGTTATTTTTATATTTCCATTTGTTGTGCATGTAATTGGTATATCTATTAATTTTCCCACGGATTTTAAATAATGAATTTTTCATTGATGGTTCACATAATGGAAAATACCTTAAAATGCTTTATCTTATGACTGCACATTATCACGGAATACAACAAAGTCATTAATTTTCAACACCAATCAACACAGTAGCCAGAGTCTGGCTCTGGAATAATGTGGACACATGAATTTGCAAATTTCTCTCTTTTATGTTTTAATATATGTATGTTCATTTCACCAAAAATTTCCCATCTAAGTGTGAGTCCAACTTTGGTCCTTGGGTTGAAAAGCTTAAAGAAGCCTATATTGCTTTTTATAGTATTTTTTATTATAATCAGTCCATTTGTTGTGGTTGCTTTTAACAACACTGTGTCTTTGGTGACCTGCAAATGTGTCTGGGTATATAAAATCGTTAGGATAGGCTAGATCAGAGGTTGCCAGCCTTGGCACCGATGACATCTTATGGGCTGAAAAAGTCTTGTTGTGGGGCTGTCCTGTATCTTGTAGGATGTTTAGTAGAGCTCCTGGCCACTGTCCTCTAGATGTCAGGAGCATCACAACCTCTAGTTGTGCTAACCAAAAATGTCTCCAGACATTGACATGTTCCCTGAGAGGCAAAATCTCTGTCTATTGAGAACTGCTCTCTAGTTTAAAATGTGTTAACAACAAACCTCTCAAATATATATCAATAAATAGAGCAACAAATGTTAATGTCTCCTCTATGCCACACATCGATTACAAGTTACCCATGGCTTTGCACCATGTTCCATTGGTGTGACATCTAGGCTGACAGAAGAGCCTTAATTTAGGGCATTTCCAGTAATTATGGCAAAAGAAAAAGAAAGAATGGCAAAACATGCTAGCTCCTAAGCCTCTAATTAGAAGAGACATGTGCTGCTTCTGCTTTTATTTCATTAACTAATGCAAGTTACGTTACCACACCCAATATCCATTGGGTGAACAAATATTTTCCTCTGCAGGAAGGAGTAGCAAGTATTTGGGAATAATAATGTAGCCTTACACAATGTAGCTATGCTTTTAATTATTTGACTTCTTGAATTTGCAAATTATAATCTCTTATCAACTCTAGAATAGTCTCAGTATGTTTTCAAATATTTTCTCTTTTTATTGTTGTATTCCTCTGGAACTTCAATTAGTGATTTCTTAAACTTTCTAAATCTCTGTATCTTAAACTCTCTTTAATTTTTACATATGCTTATTTTTTAGTGCATTCTAAACGATATCATTAGATTTTCCTTTCAGGTCACTCACCTTCACTCTAACTTTATATAAGATCCTATTCTTTTATTTGTTATCCTTAAAATTTTAATGTGCATACTTGACTTCCTAAAGGTGTATGATAATATTTCTGTTTTACTGTTAAACAACGAAAGGGTTTTAGAATGCTTTGACCCACATATCTTTGTAATTTTTGCCTAGTATATCAGTTTCCCTATGTACTCAAAATTCCATATGTGTCTTTATCACTGTTAAATTATTATATTTTACACAAATATTTATGTAAATATATCTTCTTAAAAAAAACTATAGGACAGGCACACTGGTTCACGCCTGTAATCCCAGCACTTTGGGAGGCCAAGGCTGGAGGATCACGAGGTCAAGAGATTGAGACCATCCTGGCCAACATGGTGAAACCCCATCTCTACTAAAAATACAAAAATTAGCTGGGTGTGGTGGCATGCGCCTATACTCCCAGCTACACGGGAGGCTGAGGCAGGAGAATAACTTGAACCCGGGAGGCAGAGGTTGCAGTGAGCTGAGATCGGGCCGCTGCACTCCAGCCTGACAACAGAGCAAGACTTCATCTAAAAAAAAAAAACTGTAGCTCTTTTCTGGGATGAGTTTTTTTCTTAATAAATGTCATCATCTAGTGGTTCTTTCAGATAAATTCTATGAGTGATAAGAATCCACCATTGAGTTAAATATCTTTATTTTAGCCTCATTATTAAATGACACTTTGTGTTGATAGCCATTTTCTCTCAGTATTGTCAAGGTTTTTTTTTCTACAATCAGTTTTTGCTAATGTAAAATTTGCTTCAGACAAATTATAATTCTTGTGAATCATTGCTTATAATTTATGGTTCATCACTGCTTCTTTTAATATTTTTACCTTCATCTTGGTTTTTCTGCAGTTTTTCTATTTATTGTTCAAGACTCATGTTTCTTCTATCTCTATCTGAGGAACTGTTTATTTATCAGTCTGGAAAAATCACGTATTATTCCTTTTAGTTTAGTTACTCCTCTTTCCATTGTCTTTTCTTGTGGAACTTCTGCTAGATAAATATCACACCTCTTAGTCTATCTTTGATGCCTAAACCTCTTTATATTTTAAATTTCTTTTTTTTTCTCTGTACCTGACCAACTGGAAGGGGAAAGACAGATTTTTATACAGTATGCAGGACATTTTAAAAGATTTTATAAGCAGGTGTGAATAAATATAATACAACTGACCACTTAAATATATAGAAAAGTTTTCTGTATCATAGAAATTATAAAAAATTTTTCCAAGGCAAAGGACACAAAAACTGCACAGTCTTCTAGGTAACAAATATAAAAACAAGAATTTCTGTATGTTAAATACAAACCACTTCAAGATTGAAGCAGATAAGTGCTCTTTTGCTTAAAAAAAATACATTCTATGTGATTTTTCTTTTAGTTTACTAAGAAAAATCGGAATGAACATTGTAATTGTTAACCATATTATGCATTTTTATAAAAAGAGGAAATGCTCTAGGAATACTTCTAACTATGAAGTTTTCTACAAGCTTTGTGAGCTCCTCCCATCCTCTAATCATATATCCTGAAATAAAAAGGAAAAGCAAGAAAAAAAATTTTTGAAAGATGTTTTATTGATCTCTTCCTTCAATAATCACTATGATCCCAAACTTGGAGATACCAGCCAAACTTAACTACATGTCCATTTGATTGTTTTCTTTACAGCTATACGATTTCATTCCTTCTCTTTGACCAGAACTTCTCATGAGATCAGCACCAGCTGTATTGCAATAGGATTGCTTTCCTAGTACTTTTCAATGGAAAACATAAACAAGTTTAAACCTTTGACCATTAGACCTGAAAAATAGTAAAAACAAGAAAATATGTCTCTACATAAAAAGAACTAAAATCATTAGCGGCTGATGTCACCTACAAGAGATGAAGATACAATTGATCAGAGGAGGTCAAACTTGGAAAATTCAGTTTCGCTGAAAGAAAACAAAGGTCAAAATATTTTATGTAGATAAATAACCCTGACAACTGTAGAGGATTTTCTACTTCATATGGAATGGTTTTCTAACAAAAAAGTCTGGGCCAGGCATGGTGGTTCACATTTATAATCCCAGCATTTTGGGAGGCCAAGGCGAGTGGATCACAAGGTCAGGGGATCGAGACCATCCTGGCCAACATGATGAAACCCTGTCTCTACTAAAATTAGCTGGGTGTGGTGGTGAGTGCCTGTAATCCCAGCTACTCAGGAGGCTGAGGCAGGAGAATTGCTTGAACATGAGAGGCGGAGGTTGCAGTGATGCGAGATCATGCCACTGCACTCCAGCCTGGTGATAGAACGAGACTCTGTCGAAAAAAAAAAAAAAAAAGGGTCTGAATGCTCACTAAAATATATGGTATCAAGCTTTCCACATATCTCTACAATTAATTATTCTCTTTCTCAGTATTACTGAACACATCAGCTAGCATTTGCTGAGCACCTATGATGGTCAAGGTCACAAACTGTTCCCACGTTAACATTCCTAACTGGCTGTATTAGTCTGTTCTCACACTGCTATAAAAATACTACCTGAGACTGGGTAATTTATGAAGAAAAGATGTCTAATTGACTCACAGTTCCGCATGTTTCTGTCGCCTAGGCTGGAGTGCAGTGGCGCAATCTCGGCTTAGTGAAACCTCTGCCTCCGGGGTTCAGGCAATTCTCCTGCCTCAGCCTCCCCAAGGAGCTGGAACTACAGACGTACACCAATACGTCTGGCTAATTTTTTGCATTTTTAGTAGAGATGGGGTTTCACCATGTTGGCCAGGCTCATCTTGAACTCCTGACCTCAGGTGATCTGCCTGCCTCTGCCTCCCAAAGTGCTAGGATTACAGGCGTGAGTCACTGCACACGGCCAGAAAACTTTCATAGTGGAAGGCAGAGGGAAGCAAGGCACAAGTTATATGGTGGCAGGACAGACAGTGAAAGAAAGAATGAAAGGGGAAGCCAGCTGGACTTCCTGGGTTGAGTAGGGACTTGGAGAACTTTTCTGTCCAGCAAGAGGATTGTAAAATGCACCAATCAGTGCTCTGTAAAAAGGCACCAATCAGCGCTCTGTAGCTAGCAAGAGGACTGTAAAATGCACCAGTCAGCGCTCTGTAAAACACACCAATCAGCCAGATCCTAAAAGTAGCCAATCACAGGGAGGATTGAAAAAAGGGCACTCTGATAGGATAAAAACGGAACATGGGAGGGGACAAATAAGGGAATAAAAGCTGGCCACTCCAGCCAGCAGTGGCAACCTGCTCGGGTCCCCTTCCACGCTGTGGGAACTTTGTTCTTTCACTTTTCACAATAAACCTTGCTACCACACACTCTTTGGGTCCCTGCCATCTTTAGGAACTATAACACTCACCACAAAGGTCCACGGCTTCATTCTTGCAGTCAGCAAGACCACAAACCCACCAGAAGGAACCAACTCCAGACACACAAGGAAGTGGCACACTTAAAACCATTAGCTCTCCTGAAGACTCCCTCACTATTACAAGAACAGCATGGGGAAACCGCCCCCATGATCCAATCGCCTCCCACCAGGACCCTCCCCTGACACATGGGAATTACAATTTGAGATGAGGTTTGGGTGAGGACATAGAGCCAAACCATATCACTAGCTACAGATTTCTTCTGGGTTTACAGCAGCAATATCATTAAAGAGAAAAAGAGAGAGAGAGAGCTACACTTCTATATAGTGGACCACACTATTAATGTTTATAGATATCATAGAGAAGTAGTCCGAAAAAAATTTCTTCACCCTCCTATAATGTCAAACAGACACTTCCAGCTAAATGATAATTTTTCTCTCCTTTGGTTTGAAAATGGGAAAGGTGACTTTGAAAGAAAATAAATGATCCATTTGTTCAGGATTGGATATCAATATATCCTCTTTACATTTAGATTGCTTTTATTTGTGCAGACTTGGGAATAGGCATGTCACTGCAGCACAGAAAAGGAGATATAGACATCATTTAAAATCATCTTATATTAAAAAGTTGTCTTGCATTCCTTGGCCATTTGGAAACTCCAGATCCTTCTTCTCACTTAAGTTGCTGTAGAAATTACTATCTCTGATCCTACCCCTGTACTTCTGCAAGGGAAGTGCAGATAGTTTCTATGGAAGATGGGGATAAAACTAACTAATGTACCCTAAGTATCAGAGATGACTCAAATACAAGCCTGGAGCCAGCTACTGCATCATCTCCATGCTTCCCTGACTCAAAGAGAAGCAGTCTTACTGCTTCTGGCTTGCCCTTTGTCCTCCTGCCAACTGACAGCTGTGGTGAGAAAGATTCTGTACTGACCCTTCCTCCCATAGTCTCCCTAATCATTAGTACGAATTGTGAGAATATAAAAAACAAGAATCCCATTCCACAGTCTCAGTCATGTTAAGCAGCATTGTGTAGGGAGAAGCAAAACAGAACTTCAACAAATAGTCCTTTACTAGGCAAAATCTATCCTTAGGTAACCCCATTCTAAATTGCTCAGAAACACTAATACAGGAATTTAAGAGAAATGAAAACATTAGCACTGATTACAGCATCTCTAGAATATGTAACAAATTGTATATTGAAGATCCCCTGAAGAATGCCATCTCTCTCATGGATACAGACGGGTCTGTAAAATAGCTGTGGCATTTTAATGCTAGTGCATTCTAAAGTTCCAGATGACAGCTGCATAGCCAACATTTTAAAGTGATCAGAAAATTCACACTACACAATGGTCACAGCTGGACCCATCGATCAAATTGTTTTTGCTCAAATGAGATTCAGTAGTTGTTAGATAATTAAACACTGCATGTTCTGGACTTGAAGATTCTCGTCATGGGAGCTAGATTCGGAAGGAAACAAAATATAAAGCTTTCCCTGTTGCTTTAGCCTGAGATAAAGATTCTTAAAGCCCTGCATGATTCTAGGACATTTAACAGTGTCTCCTTGCAGAGCTGTGCCCTATAATTATTGTTGGCTATATTGGTCATTAAAATTGAGAACATTTAACGGTTGGGGATTGAATTAAAATACTAATATCCATTCTTGTGAAAGCAGAGTGCTCAGTATGATTAAGAGGTTTTTCTCCATTCTCATGCAGGCTCCAAACTGAATTATCATGCAGAAAGAAGTTTGTGGCCCCAGTGGTCTCATAAATGATGAACACTGGTTCTACTACTTCCACATTTATGTGCAATATGTCAGTTAAGATGACTTTCATGGCTGGGCGTGGTAGCTTCTTGTAATCCCAGCTCCTGGGGAGGCCATGACAAGGGGATTGCCTGAGCTCAGGAGTTCTAGGCTGTAGTGAGCTATGATTGTGCCACTGTACTCCAGCCTGAGCAACAGAGCAAGACTCTGTCTAAAAATAAATAAATAAATAAAATAGACTTTCACTGGAGGACACACAGAAAACTCTGATTTTAATGGCTTAAATGATGACAGTATAAATTTTTAAAATCTGATATAAAGGAATGGTCCCAAGTTCAGTACAATCAAGGTTCAGTTCTGCTTTCACGAGATTGTCTTGGCTCTGTCCTCCCACTATTTTGTTTTGTTTTTAGCTAATAATTATTAACACTATCTGTGTGCCAGCCTTAGTTTAAGTACCTCAGATATGTTTTAATTCATGTATTCTTCACAATAGTCCTATGAAGTTGACCCCTTATTTTTATTTTTACAAATGAAGGAATTTTAAATACATATTAACTCATGTGTCCTCAAATATTCTCTGAAATAAGCACTAATATTACCCATTTTATGGAAAGGGGAAATGAGGCACAGAGAGATTAGCCAACTAACACAAGACCATGTAGCTAGCAAGGGGCGGCGTTGGAATTTGAAGCCAGATTTTGACTCCAAATCCAGTATTCTTCACTATTAGGCCATCTAACCTCATTGTCTCAAGATGTAACTGCAGCTGCAGGGATTCCTTTCATACCTGACCATGTTGGTGTATAAGGGTGGAGGGGCTCACTCTCTTGTCTACAATTTTAAGAACAAAAAGATCTTTACCAGAGGATCACCTGCAGAACTTCACTCAGGTCTCAATTGCCAGGACTGTGACACTTGCCCAACCTGAATGATCAGCAAGGGGGACAGACCCACTGTGATAGGCTCACGCTCTCACCACTCACTACCGAAGCCTCCTGGAGAAGAAAAACCAGGGCAATATTAATGCTCTGCCAGCAAGAAAACAGGGCACAATGGATGCTTGCTTAACAAGCAAAGATGTTGCCTATAGGCATCCACTGTAATGCTTAGGTTCAGGGAATATTGAAATGTGGGCTGAGTATATGAAATCAAACACCCATTAGCTGCCCTTTCTTTGGAATTTCAAATCATGAAATCGTTATGCCAGACAAATACCAGGAAAGAGTAGTGCCTGAAGCAATTGTATTCTCCTTGAATACTTGTTACACCAGAAATTCATTCTTTCCTTTAATACATATTTGTTGAAAACCTTCTATGTGCCATTTTTATGGTACTAGAAATACAATGGTGAACAAGCAGATATAGTCAGCCTTTGTGGAGTTTACATTGTATTAGAAAAAAAAATTAAGTAAATATATAAATGAACACTGATTGCAATTGCAGAGTAAAGTATTAGAGAAATGGGAGTGAGGTTAGTCAAGCAATGCTCTGAGAAGGTAACCTTTGGATCAAGGCTTAAATGATACGAAGAGAAAAAATGAAAATGGTAGCTTGAGTGTTGGGCTTCAGGGCTCTGAGCACCAGCCTCATCACTTCCAGTCCCAGCTCTGCAACCACTTGGGCGTGACATCACAGCTCTGTACGTCAGGCTCTTCCACCAGAAAATAAAGACGACCCATCAATTTGTGGGGAGGATTAAATGAGTTAATACATTTTACAGTGTATGTGCTGTCTGGGTCCTGGGACATTGTGTGTCCTCAGCAAATATCAGCTGTTATTATTATCTCAGAAATAATAGTCCAGAAGCAACAAGTCATCCTTAGTAAAGCTGTGCTTTAGAGGAACAGAAGCTGCTGGGCTGGAGGGAGTGGGGTCAGCAGATGGCAGGAGCTAAATGAACACAGAAGAAGGCCTGAAAGGCAGGCCAGGGCCAGATCACTCTGATCAGTAAGTGTCAGCTCTGGTTCTATGCTAAGGGTTACCTTGGTTTGAAATAAATCAGAATCTCTGGGGATGAAGTTTAGGCGTAAGATTTTGGAGTTCATGAGTTGGATTCTGACCTTCAGCCAAAGAGGAAAATCACTGATCTGAGCCTTGGATGCTAAAGAAAGGAGTTTGAATTTTATTCCAAGGCATTGGGATGTTTGTGGTGCCCCACCCACTTCCTTCCTCAATCTCATTTCTGTGTGTCAAGTTCTTAACTATCTTTTGGATATGTTACACTCTCTTCAATTAGAAGAGTCTTATGACAATCTCTCCCTCCCCCGCGCCCTCCCACACTCTCTTACCTCTGGATAACACAGTGCTGCACAGATTATGTTGGAGTGTATACATGCTTATTCCTCACTAGAAGATAAAATGCTCAAAAGCAGGAATCTTTTATCCTCAAACAGTGTCTCGTCCATTAAGATAAAATGAAGTATTTTAAAGAATACATTTAAGGGCTTTGCTTAGAAACAATTGCTGAGACTAAAAGCTCATGTTATAACAAAGTCCCCACGCTTTAGTCAGTCAAAGCACTCAATAAATACCCAAATGTTAGGCACTGAAAAATAGAGACAGAGATGGCTTCATCAGGTTACAGCTATTTGCTCAAATTGGGAACACATAGGGTGTCATAATATAATTAGGAACAGGACAAAACAGGAATAGAAGCTGCATGTTTCAAATGTAATTTCTTCCACCAAGTTATGAAGCCATGAAATTATTTCCTCTAGCAATAGATGAAGTAACACATATATAATCAAAATTCTAACTTTTATATTATCATGGTATAAACAGTATCTAATAGTAATGGATTCAAGTTTGGAACAATTTCAAAAATATCAATAAAAATCATGCAAAAATTATACCATTCATTTAAATGAATATAAAGCAGAACTCTTTGAAGCCTCAAGTGAACATGTACTTCATGGACAAAACTGCACCTAGTTTTATGTGCATAATTATATGTATTCATCAAGTATCTGATTCTCATTGCTGTGATGGACATCTGGTTTTGTCATAAACTTACAAATAGACAAATAGTGAATGGAAAATAAGGCAAAATTACTTTCTTGGAGTCTTAAAGTGTTTTGCAATGTAATAAAAAACAAAAAATTATATTGCCTAAGAAATAAAACTGAATTTCATGAAGAGCAAAGGCAGTCACTTTACATAGGAACTTACCTTGAACAGCAGTCTACAAACAAACTAGAAGCTAAAAATGGCCTTGTGAGTTCAGGGCTGGTAAGCATTGAAATGTCTGGCCAACTCTAGTTCACATTGTGATATATAGTTCTGTTGGGTACAGACTGTCAAAGTGAGTTAGTGTCAATGAAAGAAAATGGGAGATGGACTTTCAGATGTTCTCATTCAGCTGAAAAGAAAAAATACAGTTCAAAGAGCTTTTCCTCACTGAGCTTTTCAAATAACCACTCAGTAGGAAGGACTTATTGCTTGGAAGGGAGGGCTCATAGGAATACTCAGAGAACTTGATAGCTACCATCGTTTTTAAAAGTGAATCCAGGCGGTTGCTCCTGTCCTTTCACCTCAAAAAGAGTAAACAAGTGCTAAATATAATACAATCACCCCTTTCACATTGTCACTTGACTGGTGATGTGAACTTAAATAGCTGCTTTTAAGCAGTTTCATCCAACCAACTATGCATTAACCAATTCACGATCTCCAGCTTCTTTTAATACACACCAGCCCACGATGGCCATAGCCTGCAGCCTTCTGCAGATATTAGGTCAGGAATAGCACCACGAGTCGCCCTTAAAGTTGACAGCAGAGGCATTCAAGATAATCTAGGTGGGATATTTGTAACTTTTGTTCCTCTACACATACCACCAAATCTAGACTTAATGTGGTAAAATGCAAATGTAAAATTTAGACTAAATTTTTCTGAAGTTCAACTTTCATGCAAACTATACTTATATATATTATGTATTGACAACTCTAAGTCACCTCCCATCTGTCAAATTCAGACATTCATACAATACGTGGCATTCAATATTTTGAGCAACCTCATTTTGCATCGTCTTCTGACCAATGACTTCCTTTCGGAACGTCACCTTCTTTGTCAATAAAGCAGAGTCTGCGTCATTATTTGGATGATTTTCTTGTTCATTGGATTTTATAAAGCATTTGTTCCTATACCACCGTAAAGATAGAATGGAAAATAAAGACAGAAGTACCAATGCTTATAATAAGAAGGACAGCCACAAAAACAAGAAGGACAGATAAGATTAAGCTGATCTCTGCCAGGTTCGGTGGCTTAAGCCTGTAATACTGGTAGTTCAAGAGGCCGAGGCAGATGAATCATTTGAGGTCAGGAGTTTGAGATCAGCCTGGCCAACATAGTGAAACCTCATCTCTATTAAAAATACAAAAAAAAATTAGCCCTGTGGTAGTGGCGCATACCTGTAATCCCAGCCACTCAGGAGGATGAGGCAGGAGGATCGTTTGAGCCTGGGAGGTGGAGGTTGCAGTGAGCCGAGATCGTGCCACTGCAATCCCATCTGGGTGAAAGAGTGAAACCCTGTCTCATAAATATATATATATTTATTTATATTTCTTTATATAATATACATTGTATTATATATTATTTATTATATTCAATATATTGTATATATTATATTTAATATTATATATTAAAAATATATTATATGTGTGTGCGTGTGTGTGTATATATATATATATTTTAAGCTGGTCTCCTGCCTCCATAAATCCATTCATCAGGCCTCCTGTTAGAGTCTAACTGTGAACACAGAATCAAAATGTAAGACTTGTATGGAATGCTAGAAGTATGCCTTCTAAAGTTTTACCTTAAAACTTCTGGGTATAATTACAGACTTTATTTACATTTCTTTCCCCCCCTTTAATTGGTCTGAAGTACAGATGTGAGTTAATTCAACCTCTTGATTTCTAACACATTATTAATAAAATCTATATTGACCCCCTCTTTTGTTTTATTCATTTTTTTCCTCTTCAACTCAGAGATGCCTTTCTGGGTGTTGATGAGAGACTACGGCTATAAGACCAGCTATTTACTGCTTGGAATGAATCCCAGGTCAAATAAAAAAAAAAGGTCCAAATGAATATAAATGTTATGACTAAGAGCATATGAGTTCTTAAGATATAAAACTACTGAATATCTGTAGTGTAAGAGAAAATGTCCTTGATTGGTTCTACAGAAGGGTAATAAAATACAGAATGTAGAAGAGGCATTTGAGACTTAGGTTCAACACGAATGCACTAGTAAGACTTAATCAGATATTGAGCACAGAGTCAAATATTCACTCTCAAAATTCGGCAATTATCAAATTTGGGGAAGCCAAGGGAGTAGATAAATATCAGAAAAATTGATCTGTGTTTTTAGGATCATGGAATTCTTCAGATGGGAATATCTGAATAAACCACTCACTCAATGCTTGCTGTCAGAATTGTTCTATTAAAAGTCTCCAGCATAAAAACATTTTTAAAAGGCCATCTTCTCTGCCCAACCTACATTCTGCCTCCTCCTTCTCCCACCATTCACTTTTCAAAATGGACAGTGAAATACGACCTCCGAAATCTGAACCAGAAGCAAACAAAAAGGAAACTAGTCATTCAGAGTGAAAACGTGTCAACAGAGAAGGTTTGAGTCAAATCCAGGTGGCGATGTTCCATGAAATACTAACAGAACTCTTCATTTTCATGAGAGAGCAAGAACAGGCAGTGTTTATAATGACGCATTAACATCTGTCTGCGAATATCATCTCCATGGCACCAAAGTACACCACCCAAACAAAGGAAACTCACAGTAAAGGCAAAACTGTACCTTTTTGTTTTAAAATAGGGAATTAGTATTTGAACTGACAAAGAATCATCATATACCATTGACAGGTTCAACTAAAGTATACTATTACCCTAACGTGTCTTTTCATACTAGATTAGACATAATTAAAGCAGACACAACAGAAGTTTTAGTATGAAAAATGTCTCACAGTCCACCACAGTTGGTGGCAGTAGAGTACAAGTGGAATAAGTACTGCCTTTGACGCTACATTTACCTATATTTATTATCAGATTTATCATTCATTAGCTTTGTGTCCCTGAGCAAGTTTTAATTTCTCTCGGCTTCAGTTAAATTGAGGAGAGTAATACACTGTTCACTGTAGGAATTAAATGAGGTAATAGACGTAGACCCCTTGCAAATTACTTACCTATTAATGTCTGTACAATAAGTGTCAGCATTCTTTCTGCTTTCCTTACAAAATCGTCTCCATTATTCTGATCTAACTTCATAATTCCACATTCATTGTGAAAGCAGTTTTTTGAGGCTATAAAAATGAAATGGCTTTATATTTTTTCAGTCACTACTCTCAGCCCATATCACTTGAATTCCCTTTCCCATCCTTGAATGTCATCTTGGGCAGATATTAGAACTTTCTGAATATCTTTCTGTTTAGAATTAACAAATTAGAATTCAGTCTTGTGCATATTAAAATTCTAGTCTCATATCTAATTCAAAGCTTTCCCTTCTGCCATCTCTGCCTATGCTTGTGAAGTGAGCGAAGAAAAGGGACATGTTTTGCTTTTTCCCTATCTCCTCCATGCCCTGGACAACTTTGAGCCCTGGATAATCGTGAGCAGGAGGCTGGATTGTGGGGAGCAGGAGGATATCACTGTTTAACAGGACTCAGCCGCAGGGCTCCCAGGCCGGGTCATTGTTGCCCCTCCAGCTCTCACTGACTGGCCATCCAGCCTTCTTCGAGGCAGACCCCCGTGCTGACCCTGTCCTTGAGCACATGTGTGTGGTCCACGGGATGCCCTCCATGGGCTCCTGGGGCACAGTTCTCTGAGATGAGAAACCTGGGTCTAGTCCAGTCTCCAGCCCTAGACCCTCATAGTCCACCCTGAGCCCACTGCTCCTGGCTTCCCCTCATGCAGTGGAAACTCCCTCTGGAGGGTTCCACTTGACTCATGAGAAACACACTTCCTTTCCATGCCAGGGTTGTGGGTGCCCCCTGCCTTATTCCTCTCCCCTCTCTCCATCTCGCCTTTTCCCCTGTTCAGGAGGGCATAAGGAGAAAAGCAGGAGTGTGGCCTAACCAGGCATCTAAATGCAAATCAGAATACGAGGCTTCCCTTTTTTCCGTTTTTTGCAGACAATCCCACCATCTTTCATTCCCTTCTCATGAATCTTCCCTGCTGCCAGTAAACCTGAGCATTGGGAAGGGAGTGCCTCTTCCTTAGATGAGGATGAGGGACTCAATACTCTCCACTAACACTGTAATTCCCAGACGACTGGGCAATTTTTCTTCCCCTCCTGGGGCACCTCCTCGTATAGTCTTGGAGGGGTTCCTCTTTTCATGGGGCTGACTCTGCAGGTGTCTGGTTGCAATGGTTCATGGTTGTCTTTACAATGTGGGGTAGGTCCTCTTGCCAGTTTTCAGGCGTGAATTCAGGCTAACAGTTTTAGGGTAAAGGGAAAAATTTTCATCAGTGCTGAGTTGCAAATGGGAAACAAAAGCCTGAGAAACAATAGAATTGAATAAATGGCAAGAAGCACAAACGTTAGGTGTACGCAGATTCTGCTTTTTCCTCCGTGATGTGGTCACAAACTTACTCCAACTACAACTTTGTAACTAACCTAGTCTTCACAGCTCCCACACAAGGCAGTAGAAAGACTTCAGTCTATTATTTCTGCTCTCCAGCTCTCCACCATGTTCCTCTCTAGACAGTGTTTGATGTGTGAGTGCAAGGACATGTATGGAATTGTGAGGGGGCACAGGGAATAGACCCTCAGGTCTGTCCTGTGTCCTTGAGGTCCATGCCAATCCTGGCTCTACATCTGATATTTCTTGAGGAGTATAAAGCCCGGTTTCTTCCCTGGATGTTCTGATTAGCATCTGTGGCTGAATCAGCAGTTGACTAATGCACAGTACTCAGCTCATTTAGGGCCAGCCACTTCTCCCTGCAGATCCACACTTTGCTTGGCTTATGCAAGGCTAGACACACATTCTCTGTCAGGTACCTCACCCCGATAGCCTGTGAGGCATGTAATTCTACCCTCTTAATGATGCAGTCTTCCCTGTCCTCTATGGAATTGTTTGTGTGTTTTTCTATCAATTATCTATACTGATAAGTTTCCTTTGGAAATTTCCAATAACTATTGGGTTAAGAGAGTGACCTATTAAATATTTAGTTCCCTGAGATGGTTCAGGACCGTCATCACCTCAAATGTACTTGATAGAAGAAAGAAGCCATTATTGTTTACTTTGTCATTTTGAATAGGCATTTTGTTACATTATTTGTTGCTTCAACTTTTTAAAATTTTAATTTTAATTTCAACGTTGTTTGGAGTACAGGTTACATGGATAAGTTCCAAGATTTTGGTGCACCTGTCACCTAAACAATGTACACTGTACCCAATGTGTAGTGTTTTATCCCTCACCCCCCTCCCACCCTTCCCGCCGAGTCCCCAAAGTCCACTGTATCATTCTTCCACTTTGCATCCTCATAGCTTAGCTCCCACTTATAAGTGAGAACATACAATATTTGGTTTTTCAATCCTGAGTTACCTCACTTAGAATAATGGCCTCCAGTCCATCCAAGTTGCTACAAAAGACATTATTTCATTCCTTTTTATGGCTGACTAGTATTCCAGTGTATATATACCACATTTTCTTTATCCACTCATTGGTTGATGGGCATTTAGGTTGGTTCCATATCTTTGCAATTGCAAATTGTGCTGCTATAAACATGTGTGTGCATGTGTGTTTTTCACATTATGACTTATTTTCCTTTGGGTAGGTACTCAGTAGTGAGACTGCTGGATCAAATGGTAGTTTACTTTCAGCTTTTTAAGAAATCTCCAGCTGGGCACAGTGGCTCACACCTGTAACCCCAGCACTTTGGGAGGCTGAGGCGGGTGGATCACGAGGTCAAGAGATTGAGACCATCCTGGCCAACATGATGAAACCTCATCTCTACTAAAAATACAAAAATTAGCTGGGCATGGTGGTGTGCACCTGTAGTCCCAGCTACTTGAGAGGCTGAGGCAGAAGAATCACTTGAACCCGGGAGGCGGAGGTTGCAGTGAGCCGAGATCATACCACTGCACTCCAGCCTGGTGACAGGGCGAGATACTGTCTCGAAGAAAAGAAAAAAAAAAAAAAGTAAAAGGAATCTCCATACAGTTTTTCACAGTGGTTGTACTAGCTTACATTCTCACCAGCACTGTAAAATATTCCCTTCTCATCACATCCATACCAACATCTACTGTTCTTTGACTTTTTAATAATGACCATTCTTGCAGGAGTGAGGTGGTATGGCATTGGTTTTAATTTGCATTTCCCTGATAATTTGTGAGGATGAGCATTTTTTTATATGTTTGTTGGCTGTTTATATATCTTCTTCTGAGAATTGTTTATTCATGTCCTTTGACCACTTTTTGATGGAATTATTTGTGTTTTTTTTTCTTGTTGATTTGTTTGAGTTTCCTGTAGATTCTGGATATTAGTTCTGTGTCTGATGCATAATTTGCAAATATTTTCTCCCACTCTATTGGTTGTCTGTTTACCCTTCTGATTATTTATCTTGCTGTGCAGATGTTGCTTCAATTTAATATGAACAAAAATCTTACTACAATATGACAGTGTTGCCCTCATTAAAACAGAGAAATGATTTTTTTAAGTTTTCAATATCTTTAAAGCTGGCAATTGTGTTAGCATTGTCTTGAAAGGTGTCTCTAATAGGTGTATATTATGGAAATATACCATACAGAGAATAAAAGTGACACTTAAAAGTAATTTCAATCACTACAGAAACTAAATATCCCACCGTAACACACAAAAGTTTATTCCTTTTTAGATTTTACAAATACATGGTCTGTAATTTGATAGTTGAAAAAAATTGCATTTAATGTCTAGGAACTTATGCAGTTGAGTTGAAGGTTTTCTAAGAAATTATATTAATATCATAAAAATCAGCTTATAAAAAAACTAGTGCCATTATTCTCCTAGCCCCTTTAATTCATATTACAGTATGAACTGTATAGTGCATAACTCTGAAAAGCCTCAGAATCAATACTTCACAGTTGCAGGTGGGGTAGATTTTTAAAGTATTTATGTCCCAAACTATCTTTGAAAATGTCCCTATGTTTATTTAACTGGTTTATTTTTAGTGTTACTGAAATTTTCCAGGTTTCGGATAGTTATGCTACTTTAAAAAAATGAAAGCATCACTTACTGATGTGTGAAATGATCATATAGATCAAGACAATCAAATAAAAACGTTTTTGAAACTCCAGATTGTCTGAATTTTCAGAGGAGTAAAATAATTTGGCTTTTAGTTTACATTGTTTTAATGCATATACTAAGCTACAGCTTTCCTTCAATGTGTGATGCATACTTACTTCTTGTTTTTAAGACCAAAATTAACCTCTTCCAGAAGGGTGATTATTAGCTTAGCTGGAAAAAAAAGACAGGATTCATTTAAACAAAAAGTCTTTGGCCAGGTCTGTAATAGCAAAGTGTAGAAGAAAGGCAATCAGCAACAATGACTTAATACTCACTTTCCACAAACCTTTCTAGCATGTCCCATGGATAACTTTAAAGAGAGCAACAGTCTCTGCCTTCACCGTATCGAAAATTAAATAGGAAACCTAAAGAAAAGCATCAACACACATGAATAAAATGCCAGCAATTTGGAAACATAGACAAATGCAGCCAACATAGCCTTTATTTGTGGCACACATGCTCCTTTTTTTTTTTTTTTGAGACGGAGTCCCACTATGTCACCCAGGCTGGAATGCAGTGGCACGATCTCTACTCACTGCAACCTCTGCCTCCCGGGTTCTAGCGATTCTTCTGCCTTAGCCTCCTGAGTAGCTGGAATTACAGGCACCTGCCACCAAGCCCAGCTAATTTTTGTATTTTTAGCAGAGATGGGGTTATGCCATGTTGGCCAGGCTGGTCTCAAACTCCTGACCTCAGGTGATCAGCCCGCCTCAGACTCCCGAAGTGCTGGGATTACAGGCATGAGCCACTGCACCCGGCCAGCACACATGCTTTCAAAGATAAGAATATTGCTCTAATTCTTTACCTGTTTGGAAGAGATAGAGTCTAATAAAGAAGAATGTAGTACAAAAAAAAAAAGCATAGGATTGATCTATTACAATACAGAGGAATAATGAGAGGCTTTCCACATTAGAACAATCAACAGTTTCATACATAACTTTGTACATGGGACATGTACTATTCTAAAGAGCTCGCTGGAAAAATCAAATTCTATGATCACTATGTTCAGGTACCAGTGTCCTGGTAAATTTTACTTATCTACCCTTTCCTAAAATAGAATCTTGCCACAGAATTGCTTTATGGCATAAAAAAAAAAATACAGTGGCTCAAAGACCAGAGTTGCCCCATCCAACCTGGTTGTTTTTAGATATTGTCACCAGTAAATTCTTAGAGTCATCCTATAGAGCTCTAGCAGGTTATTTAAGTAAATGCATAGTCATTATATCATTTTTGTCATTAATATTCAATATTAATTCCTATAAGCACTCTTTCTATTAATCATTTTATCTTTTCTTCAATAAATTCACTATGTTATTCACGGTACTTTATCAGTTGGTGAATTAATTAGGTTTCTTCTGAATTAATCAGGTTTCTTCTGTAATTAGATTTTTCCAGAGATTACATCAGGTAATGCCCACGGGTTATAAAAACAATCTTTTTGCCACACTCCTATGTTAGTGGGGGATCTGCCACTGGGCTCATCTCAATTGGGCTTGCCTAGGCTTTCAGCCCTAGCGTGGATCACAGGCCTCAGATGGGTTTGGGTTTTCATTTCAGCACCCAGGCTGAGAAAACAATAATTTCCTGAGACTTGCTCCACTTGTGGCAAAGGGCAGATATCCCAGGAGCACTGGGGGTAACTTTATGTGTCTCTCAACCATCAGTTTGGTACAAGCACATAATCATTTCTGGTCACTATTTCGTTAGCCAAAGGAATTATCACTTGGCCAAGCCCTAAGTCAATGGGGTAAGGAAACAGACTACACCCACAGGGAAGCTATGGAAGGTAGGGGAGAGAAGGGAAAATTAGGGACTCATAATACAATCTACCTCATGTATGTAAGTAAAGAGAGAGAGAATAAAACCTAGTATCTCGTAATAACTTATAAACACTATGCTAAGAAAATCATGATTGCAAAAGAGGTCAGGATGTGGCAATTTAAACTGGTTAATAAGGATGACTCAGGCTCATCTGATCCAGGCCAGGGAAGCCCCATGACTGTTCAGTTATTTCTTTCAGGCACTGATAGGGATGCTTCCATGACTCGGTTACATAGCACACCCTCCTGGCCTTCATTTGGTTTAGTATTCTGGCAATGTTTTACCAAACAGCAGCTTTTCTTCTGGGTTTAGCTCCGGCTCTCCCTCACATATTCACTCTTACCAAACCCTTTATTTTTACTCACTTAACCTGGGTCAGGTGCTCCCAATAGCCAAGCTCTCACCATAAGCATCTGGCACCGAGAACCTGACAACCATGACTACAGAGTGTTTCCTGCCTTTAAATTATCCAGCTTCTTATGGAGGATAGTGCTTATTCTCAAAATAGGAAAGTCATAAATCAGCAAAAGTGTTATTAATCTGGACTACTTAAGCAATATACTTAAAAATATATGATCTGATTTTAAATACTACATTTTTATTTAAAACAAAGTGTGAGTGGCCTGGCGCGGTGCCTCGTGTCTGTAATCCCAGCACTTTGGGAGGCCGAGGCAGGCAGATCACGGGGTCAGGAGATCGAGACCATCCTGGCTAGCACGGTGAAACCCCGTCTCTACTAAAAATACCAAAAATTAGCCAGGCATGGTGGCAGACGCCTGTAGTCCCAGCTACACGGAAGGCTGGCAGGAGAATGGCGTGAACCCAGGAGGCAGAGCTTGCAGTGAGCAGAGATCGCGCCGTGAACCCGGGAGGCAGAGCTTGCAGTGAGCAGAGATAGCACCACTGCACTCCAGCCTGGGTGACAGAACAAGACTCTGTCTCAAAAAAAAAAAAAAAAAAAGAAAAGAAAAAAGTGAGTATAAGCTGTTGAGCTTCCTAAATACCAAATAAGTCATGAAATATAGTAGAAGATAGTTTATGTTTTATTGTAGCCTTTGTCACTAAGATTTACAGTTACTTTTCACATGACATACATCCCTATATTTGATACCTTGGTAACCTCATTCAAATGATGGCAAGTATGAGCTTTAAGGGTTTTGTATAGTCCTATTCAACTGATATTAAGTATCTGAGACATTATGAAATTATCTTTTTTTTTTGAGATGGAGTTTCATTCTTGTCACCCAGGCTGGATTGCGATGGCACAATCTAGGCTCACTACAACCTCCACCTCCCGGGTTCAAGCAATTCTCCAGCCTCAGCCTCCAGAGTAGCTGGAATTACAGGTGTTCGCCAACATGCCCAGCTAGTTTTTGTATATTTAGTAGAGACAGGTTTTCGTCATGTTGGCCAGGCTGGTCTCGAACTTCTTGAAATTATCTTTTTACATTAAACACATACATATATTTTATTCATAAAGAATCCCAGTAACATATACATAAAAACTCTCCTAATTTGAAAGTACAGAAATTCCATAAAAATTTAGCCAATAAATTTAAATAATGGCACTATCTGATTTAAAGAACATTTAAAGTTGTACTTTTTAATTTAATCTTGAATCTTTTTCAGATTAGCATCTCAAAGAAGTCTTATTCTCATGATTGTATTTTCATATGATTTGTTCATTGAATCAAAGGTCAGTCATTTCAGAGAACACTTATTGATCATCTACTATATATTAGGCATTGAGTACTCAAAATGTAAAGGCCAGCAGTAGAGACAGCTTCAGTCATTATGGACAATATAGTTTACAGATACTGTCTGCCAGTGATATTGACAGAAAGAGCAAACCAAATTAAAAAGAAAGGCTGGGTGCAGTGGCTCACACTTGTAATCCCAGCACTTTGGGAGGCTGAGATGGGTGGATTACTTGAGCCCAAGAGCTGGAGACCAGCCTGGGCAACATGGCAAAACCCAAGCTCCACAAGTACAAAAATTAGCTGAGGGCTGTGGCACATGCCTATAGTCTTAGCAACCCAGGAGGCTGAGGTGGGAGGATAACCTGAGTCCAGGGAGGTGGAAGCTGCAGTGAGCCTTAATCACACCACTGCTCTCCATCCTGGGTGACAGAGTGAGACCCTGTCTCAAAAAAGAAAAGAAAATATATTTTTGGATAAAGTTTTATGAAGAATATAAACTTGGAAACAGGATAGAAAATGACTCGCAAGATGTGCACCGCTTGAAATAGGGAGGTCAAGGAAGACATCTGAGTGAAATCTAAAGGAAAAATAAGAGAAGAAGCCAGCAATGTGTGATACTGTGAAAAGAGATTTCTAGGCTCTGCAGAAAAGAGGAAAGAGGCTGTCATGTGTGAATGAGCCTGTGGTGTTCAAGAGACATGGGGAAAAAAGACTCTTGCCTGACACCCACGGAGCAAGGGTGAGTGTGGTACTTGGGGGTTCGGGGGAGTGGGCAGGGGCCAGGTCCCTGAGGGAGTTTTGACATAGATGATGGTGACTTCCAGAGCAGTGTGCCCATGAAGAAACAGCAAATACTGGGTTTCTAAAAATCACTCCCGCACCATTCAGTAACTATACATACCAGAAGTAAACCACTCTTTGGTTCTCATTGTTATAACCTGTAAAAAATGGGAATCATTACAGTCATAGTACCAATACAGATTTTAATAGATTTATTCAATCAAAAATCTCAAGATCTAACATATTGACTAAAAACTAACATATATTAAGCCTCTTTATTTTATGTTAATCATACTCGGAACTTGTTTTGTCGTTTGTCCTAAAACTATAATACACATACCTTTGCAGCTGGACAAAGTGGTTTCCTAGCAACAAAATGATTAGCCCTTTCTTTGCAAGAAACTAATCACCTTAATATAGATGGAAGAAAAAACGCTGGCACTCTAGTAGAAGCAAAAATTCTTTCACAAAATAACTGATGGAATTTATGTATTCACCTATTCAACACATATTTATTAAATGCCTACTAAACACCAAACACAATGATGACCATTGAGGACTAAAGGTTACTGCTTAGCATGATGTAGGGCTTCCATATTTAATACATTATTTGTTGAATTAGTATATAATCCTAATTCATAAATTATTGTACAAATGGCTCTCTAGTTTCAGATGAAAATATATTGAAAACAGTATAATGGTCTGTATTAGGTTCTCCAGAGAAACAGGACTAATAAGATATATACATGTATATATAGAGGGGGATTAAAAGGAATTACCTCATGGAATTATGAAGAACTGGAGGGCAGGTCAGCAAGCTGGAGGCCCAGATGAGCTGATGGTTTAGTTCCAATCTCAGTCAGAAGGCCTGAGAACCAGGAGAGTCTACGGTAAAGCTCTAGTCCAAAGGCCAGCAGACTAGAGACTTGGAAAGAACTGATGTATCAGTTGGAGTGTGAAAGCAAGAAGAAAGCCTGTGTCCCAGTTAGAAGGCAGTCAGACGGGAAGACTTCTTTCTCATTCAGGGAAGGTCAGCCTTTTGTCAGAGTCAAACCCTCAACCAATTAGATGAGGCTGCCCATATCATACAGGGCTATCATCTTGAATTCAAAAACCACCCTCACAGAAACACCTAGAATAATGTGTAATCAACTCTCTAAGCATCCGATGGCCCGGTCAAGTTGACACATAAACTACCACTCACAGTGTCCGATTTCTGAGGCTGATGAAATAATACAGATGAGTGATAATGATGGCAGTAGAAAGGAAAGATCTGCAAAGAATGAAAAGATATTAAGGAGGTAGAGAGAAATGGAGAGAGTGGTATTGTAGAGTAAGCATATTCTATGTATCCAGATCATCTGTTTATTTGAAGTTTGAGAAGGGATATGTACGAGAACAACTATATTTGCAAAGTTAAAGCATCCCTCCCTTCAAAGCACTCCCACTGTGGTGTTGCCAGGGGAGAGTATGGATTTGTTTGCATGATTCTGGCTTTATATGTGTATGGATTTGTTTGACTATGGAACTGGGGTGGGAATGACGAGAAAAAGTAGGTGAAAGAAAGCTAGAAGATTTCTAGCCAAAACCAGTAAGAACCCTTCTCTTGTTTGCTGCGGCTTCTTGGAGACAGTGCTGCACTTTCAAGGCAGCTCACAAATACACGGTTGTGAGCAAAATATTAATAACAACCTTGAAAAATCACGCAGTTAACTCTTCTGCCTTCAAGAACATACTTGTCCTTTTAGAAATAAGATTCTGTTTATTTTCTCTTTCTTCAGAAAGGAACATTCCTCTTGCTAATTCATTATCAGAAACATTCGATTGCCTCTAAAGTATTGTCACACAAAATATTAGTGCTTAATAAAAAGTCTCTTAAAGTAACTAGGTGCTCCAATAATGCAATTATTATTGCTACTATTAATGCTGTTGAATGGTTCTTTGCTCTACCTTCAAAAGATATCAGTTGTGTGATTGGACTTGCTAATTGTCCTCCTTAGACCTCAGTTCTTTCAATTGTAAAATTCAAGTTTGGATAAGAAGATCATTATGGAGACTTCTAGTTTTAATTTTGTACCCATGATTTTTAATAGCTTTAATACTAGATTTTTTTTTCCCTCCACTTAGGCTATGCTTTGTCTTAAAAGGTACCATGCTGCCCTCATGTGGTCAGACTTGAAATAACACATAAACGACTACTAAAACTGGTCAGTGCATTTTTAAATTTTGTTTTAATGAATGATGAATGAAATCCTACACTTGAGCTTAAAATTCACAAACAGTCAATACTCAAATCAATTTGAATCATCTATTTACAAAAGTGCCAAGCATTAACTCACTCATAGTGATGTAAAATTTTGATGTAGAAATAATATTACAAACATGAATACCAATATTAGTTAATTGTAATGAGCACTAAAACTACCATGTGCTAGGCACCATAAATATTTTACATATCTTATCTCATTTGATTTTTCTAAGATAGGTTTTTTTTAATCTATTATTTTTCAGATGAAGAAATTAAACCACTTTTGGGGAATGGGCGAAGACACCACAATAAATAAAATGGTAAGGCCATCATCAAACTCAATTTGTGTGACTCCATAGCCCAAACTGTTTCATCACTAGCTTCCCACTCAACCATTTTATATTTATAAGAGCTCGTTCCTGTTTCCAAGACACATTCACAAGGAAATGCACATAGAAAGCTTGAAATGTGATGAGGTAACATATGTGAAAACTGCATTAACATAATGTCTGATACAGAATTAGCTCACAGAATGTTCACGTGTTTTTAAATTATGTACGATACTCATTCATTTAATAATTAATATTCACCTTGTTGGTCAGGCTGGTCTCAAACTCCTGACCTCAGGTGATCCACACGCCGCAGCCTCCCAAAGTGCTAGGATTACAGGCATGAGCCACCTCACCCTGCCCTATATTCACTCTTAATCATGGCATGAATAAAGAGATAAAACATGTAGCCATAACAAATGAGTACCAGTTTTCTAGGCAGTTCTAACTTTATCACTTGTGAGTGTGAATAGGTCTATCTGAAGTTTTGTAATTCAGAAAAACTTTTTCAAGTTTATAACTTTATGTATGACTTCCTGGGACGGATGAACAATGGCTGTGTTTTAAATTCCATAAAGGAAAATAAATGTAGTAAGTCTAGTTTTAAAAGTGAGAGGGGCTTATCCACTCAACAAGGCACCCTAAAATATCAGAAGGAGGTGGATGGTAGGAGGCAGGATACCGTGTCAACCCCTGGCTCTCCAAGTGCCAGCTCTGTGATTTTAGGAGCATGTTCATCTTACTAGGAAACTTCTCATCTGCAAATTAAAGAGGCGGGCTACAGGATTTGGACATGCTCTGCTAGCCTCCACATTCCATTTTTCTAGTAATCCTAAAAGTCTTAGGTTCTGAGCCACTTTCTTTCCTTGGGCTGCTTTGTTGAATTATACCACAGTCACTTCCTGGCTGTGTGGATTAAGCCTCAGAAAGCCCCCATGGGAGGAGGACTTGTGCTTGGTTAGGCTTTGTTTAACTTACTTTCCTATTTCTTAACTACCTCTGTAAGAGTTGAAGTTAATGGTCTTATCTCTGCGCATTATAACCGAATGCCAGAGCACGTGCCATTAGAGCCTCTTCTTAAAGCACTGCGCAGATACAGGAAGCTAGCAATTCCACTCCAGTTACTATTTTCTTTCCCCAAATTCCATGGCAGAAATCACACTTCCCTCTCTGCTATCCATATTACCTCTCTTTTCCATTCCAAACCCCCAAACCTTATTTCCCGAAACATCTCCAACCTTAGAAACATCACCTTAGACAAAAATTCTCTAAGTTTTCTGGATCAGCGAGATATCTAAAAAGAAATTATGACTAGGGAGGAATTACTGTATTTATAAAACCTAAACAAGTAAAGTCATTAAAAATTGTCATATTCCTCCAGTATTAATGATAGCTACTTCTAATATGATATAATTATTAATGCAATGTTGATGTTACCAAGAAAATCATTTAGAAGCAGAATAGACAGGGAAGGGCGATGATCCTCAAATGTAAAATTATTTTTGTCCAAGGACTTATCAATGAAGAGAGTAAAGTCTAATAATGTTGATCCTAAATCTTACCACAAAAGGAAACTTTATCGCCAATTATAACTGCCATTATGAGTATACACCTATGATCCAAGCATTCTGTATTCATTTTCTCTGACCTTCAGAACACCACCAGAACTAGAAATTATCATTTCCAATTTACAGGTAATGAAATAGAAGCTAAAGAAGGATAACTAACATGCCTAAGGTCACAAAAGCCAGTAAACAAACAAGAAGAAAAATCCATGTTAATTGGAATTCAAGAATGTGTTGTATCTACTATATTATGTCATTTGACATTACCTGGGGTCTTAGCCAAAGATTACCTTAGAGACCATGAGGTGGACCAATATGATATTTAAAATGAAGATCAAATAAAAATCATTTAAACCAAATAGTTCTTCAAAGCAATGAAACAAAATTTGTCTTTTTTTTTTTTTTTTTTTTGACAAGGTCTCACTCTGTTGCCCAGGCTGGAGTGCAGGGGTGCAATCTGGGCTTTCTGCAGCCTTGATCTCCTGGGCTCAAGAGTTCCTTCCACCTCAGCCTCCCGAGTAGCTGGGACTAGAGGTGTGCACCACTATGCCCAAAACAAAATTTTTTTAGAGCTAACTGCCTCTTTGGCTGTCTTTCTCATATGCTGCCTGAGCTACAGGGTTTTCTATAATGGTTAGTTGGAAGGCAGGATTTACAATTAGGACGAGTCACCTTATTTTATATGAATTCCATCTAAAGACAGTTTTTTCTAGGTGTATGTCTTCCCTGGGAGTCTTGCTTTCTCTTGCATCCTTCCTTTGGGATAATGTGATTTTTGCTCAGGCAATAGAAGTCAAAAGGTGTGTAATTCTTGCAGTCTCCATCTAACTTGAGGGAAACGGAGGGCTGTTAAAGCAGAATGGAGCATTAGCATTAATGACATGCATTAGTGTTAATGACACATTAAAGATATCGGAGTTATTTTCTTAGATCATGAAAATGACAAATTTTGGCTCTTTAACATTTTTACATGAGTAGGAGAGCGAGTTTTTGGAGCCTACAAAATAGTAGTCATGTCAAAAGTGTTGTTTTGCCTACTGATCCCAGATTTTTCAGAAGTACTTAAGACTGTGGAATAGTTTAAGTCTATGAGGGGAGAACTGATGCGATTTTGCTCTGAGTAGTTAATAATGGTTCTAAGATAAACCCATTAGCGCTGTCTCCACAGTGTGTGTAATGGGACTGAGCTAAAGCATGCGTCGGCTCACATTTATTCAAATGTCAGCAGAATAGAAATGGATTGAGGTTTCCATAGAAACTGCTCTTGAGTTCAGGTGTTTCTTGGGGCTTTTTGTTCCATTAACTGTTTGGAGAAAGAGGTATACATTATGGCTTTTCATTTATGCTATTTACTTTGTCGTTAGAAGTTGGCTGGTGGAGTTACCACGTCTTCCTTTGTTTTATGGCATTTTTGCCAACCCCTCTTACAGCCTTTCCCCTCCAGCTGAGAAACGGGGATGAGCAATTTCTACAACCTGACAAATCCTGCCTGTTAGCAGTGGCTGTTTAGACAGCATTTCTTCAATTTCAGCCAGAAAGGAAGTTTGAACATCTCTTACCTAGAAATTTATGTAACTCATTTTCTTATTCAAGATTTGCATTATCCCTATGGAATGTCACCATTATAAGAAGTTAAGAACAAAGCAATGACTATGAACATAATTAACAACCACAATAAAAAAGAGGATTTCCTGGCATTAGTAAAATATTCAGGTGTAAAATCTAAGATTAAAGATAATCAACTTTTTCAACTCACACACAAGCCAATTAGTTTCCTGGAGAAATAATGTCCCTTCCCATAATATAGAAAAAAAAAATTAAAAAGGGGGAAAAAAAGCCTGAACAATTAAACTCAGAGGGACTACAATGACTCACGTCCATTACCGAATGCCACGCTTGCCTGTAAGTTAAACTAGAACATAAAAAGCTCACAGTGTACTACCAAAGGTATGTTAATAAAGAAGAGCCAATATAAAATAGAAATAGTAATGACAAATAGCAAGATAGGCCTTGGACTTCCCGAGAGCAGGCTGGTGAAGAAGAAAACGCAGGCATGAGCTCTGAAGTCTGACAGCTCAATTTACATCTCACCATGGCCACTTACTACTTAGGATCTTGAATAAGTCCCTAATCGCTATACATGTCAGTTCCCTCATGTGTAAAGTGAGAACAATAATTTCTACCTTGCTGGGTTGTTGTAAGGATTAGCAGTAATAGACATGGTTCCTTCTTATCAGTGTATTAAATATCTGAAACCCTGCAGTCATGAGGTTGTGGGGATGCAAAATTCTTCATATCGTGAAAAACTCACTAAATACCTAATCTCTTATACAATTAGTATTCATTGCAATATTTTCCCCAGATTAACCCGAGCATTTTTCTCAGTTTATGTTTCAAATTATGTAATAATCTCTAGCTGATTATATGAGGTTTCCAATATCTCACGCAATTAGTACTTAACTTTTCTCTGCCTAAGTTTTCTCATCTATAAAACATGATGATAAAATCTATCATCTATGATAACATCTATAAAAAATGATGATAATACTACCTTCTGCAAGGGGGAATTAAAGTTAATATTTGCAAAATGTTTAGCACAGTGGTAAATCATAATAAACACATGAATGTGTTGCGTTTCAAGTAAAAATAAAAACAAGGCTGGGTGCGGTGGCTCACACCTATAATCCTAACACTTTGGGAGGCTGAGGAGGGCAGATCACCTGAGGTCAGTTGTTTGAGACCAGCCTTGCCAACATGGTGAAACTTCGTCTTTACTAAAAATACAAAAAATTAGCTGGGCGTGGTGGCACTTGCCTGTAATCCCAGCTACCTGGGAGGCTGAGGCTGCAATGAGCCGAGATCGTGCCACTGCACTCCAGCCTGAGCAAGAGAGATACTCCGTCTCAAAACAAAACAAAACAAACAAACAAAAAACAGGTAAGAAAAAGAAACAAAATAATTCCATAGCAAAGTCACTGAAACATGAAGTAGCATGATTAAAAATGGAAGAAAACCCAGAAGGTGCATAACAGGATAAAAACAACAGTAAATATTGATTTGTGTATCATAAAGGTTAAGAGGTATTTGTGAAAATGGTTAGCTCTGGAGTATTTTCACACATAAAGAAATGACTGCATTTGTTACTGGGCTTATAACATTCAACATGAGGCTGTGGTAGCGGGCCTCCAAGATGGCACCTGATGACCCCACCTTATGCCAGCTCCACCTCCCACATCATACCAGGCTGGCTCTGTGTAACCAATGGCAGAAGAGATGATATGTTTCAAGATAAGGCTATAAAAAGACACTGCTGCTCCCACCTCAGTCATTCCCTGGTCCACTGTCTCAATTTCTCTATTCACTCATTCTGCAGGAACAAAGAGCTGGTAGGAAAAGCCCAGCCTTCTGATAAGGTTCTGAGGATTTTGTCCAAAGGCCTAAGAGGAGCTGAGGACTCTTGCTAACAGCCACATGAGCTTGAAACTGAATCCTTTAAATTTGAGAAACCTTCAGAAGATTGCAGCCATATGCAACAGCTTGTCTGCGTCCTCATGAGACACTCTGAGTTGGAACCACCCAGATAAGCTGCTCCCGCCTGGTCCACAGAAACTGTTTAAGATAAGAAAAATTCGTATTTTTAAGATGCTAAGTTTGAGGGTTATATTTTACGTGGCAATAGATATCTAATACAGAGTTGAGGGAAGTTCCATGTGCTATTTTGCAAATTTGATGAAAAAAACACACCTCTACATATACATGTAATTTGTAGTGTTTATTCTAAGAATTAGCAGATACTTGCCACCTTCACTTTTCAAGCCACTTTTCGAAAACCTTGTTTTACTACTTGATAGATGATTCTGATCTCCCTTTTAACTGACCCAAAATTCTCCACAATCTGTGCGCTTCTTACTTATCTCATATTCTACTCTCCCCCCATCCTTTTTTTTTTTCCTTTACTCCATCCATGCTGACTTCTTTTATGTTTCTGGAACGTGCCAAGCAAACTTCCATCTCAAGGCCTTTGTGCTGACAGTTCTTTCTGTCTTAGCTTCTCTTTCCCTGGATATCTGAATATCCATGTGGCTCACTTTCTTCTCCTTCAAATCTTTGCTCAAAAGTCTCCTCATCAGTGAGGACAGTATTGAACAGCTTATTTAAAATAGCAGTACCACCCCTCACACTGATGACGCTCCTTATCTGGATTTATTGTCCTTTAACACATGTACAGGTTGAGCATCTCTAATCCAAACACCCAAAATACTCCAAAATCTAAAACTTATTGAGTATTGACATGATGCCACACCTAGAAAATTTCACACCTGACTTCATGTGGTGGGTGATAGTCAAAATGCATTCAAAGCCTTGTTTTATGCGTAACATTACCTAAAATAGTCAGTAAGATTACCTTCAGGATATGTGCATAAGCGAAACACAAATGAATTTTGTGTTTAGACTTGGGTCTCATCCCCAAGAGATCTCATTATGTATATGCAAATATTCCAAAATCTGGGGGGAAAAAATCTGAAATCTGAAACACTTCCAGACCCAGGCATTGTGGATAAGGGATCCTCAACCTGTAGTAATTTTATTGCGTTTCTCCCCCTCACTGAAATACCAGCTCCAACAGGGTGGGGCTTTTCATCTCTTCAGTCACTTATGCACTTCCATCCATGATGTGTCCTGATGACCTAGAACAATGCCTGACACTTAGGAAGTACTCAATAAAATATTTGTTGATGTAAATCAATTGAAATATCAGTCCCATAGGGATGGGGATTTTCATCCCTTTAGTCACTTATCCACTTACTTGATATATCCTCATTACCTAGAAGAATGCCTGACACTTAGCAGGTACTCAATAATTACTTGATGTGAGCTCCTGAAATGAGTTTAGTTCAAGGGGCTTTTTTACAATACCAATTATCCTAAAGTAAAGATGACTGCCTATATTTAAATTTCCTGACTCAGTAGGTTGTCAATAAACAGGGACTATGATCTGAAAGCAAAGCTCAGTTTAAAAAGAAAAGTATGTGCTTGTATGAGTTACAAAAAAGGGCTAAGTACAAAAGAACTGCTGAGTTTAACATGAACATCGTTCTGTGAACTTATGATTTAAATAAAATCTTTATCACCACACTTGCCAAGAACAATATATCTTATCATGAAAGTACATAAAAAACTCTTGTGTTTTTCCTCTTAATACTCGGAACATTATTTTTATTTTTATTACGAAGTTTGCATTGGAGAATATTGTAACTCACTGCACCTAGGTAAAAACTAAAGACATAAATCTGATGTTAGTTCTAAAAATCTACAAGGGTAATGATATGAATTTCACAGACATGGAAGCCTTGTTCAGAATAGATTATAATAGAAAGGCTCGGTAGAGCCAGGTTCATGAGTGTGTGACCTGTGCAGAAGTGGGTGCTTAGAAGGCCCATGGCTTGGGTTAATGCTCTGCTGTTGCCGTCTTGAAATTCTTCACAATTTATGAACAAGGGAACTTCATTTTCAGTTTACACGGAACCCTGCAAATTATGTACTTGGCTCTATCTTCCTTTGCAAACGGAGAAACAGGCTTCAAGAGTTTTGAAACTGCCATAATAGATCCAAAAACTGTGTATGCTTTTCACATCTGTACAATTTTGTTACGTATTTATAAACATTTGCTGAATGGATGACTCTATGTATTGGCCCACATCACCTCAGAACTAGGTCTTGAACTTAGGGATTGTGGCAAGAAGGAAAAAGGCAGGTTCCGGTGGCTCATAGGGCAGGCCAGGTGGCTCACACCTGTGAGCATTTGGGGAGGCCAAGGCGGGTGGATCACTAGAGTCCAGGAGTTCGAGACCGGCCTGGGCAATATGGCAAGATCCTATCTCTACTAAAAATACAAAAATAGCCTGGCGTGGTGGCACGCGCCTGTAGTCCCAGGTACTCTGGAGGCTGAGGCAGGAGGATCACTTGAACCTGAAGGTCGAGGCTGCAGTGAGTCCTGATCTCAACACACACACAAAAAGAATGACTCTCAGGCTTCTTTTTTTCTAATGGATGGAAGTGAAACCTCGAAAGCACATGGTCAAGTGCCTGACTCTTCCAAAACAAAAACAAAAACAAAAAACTAGCCTCAGCAAGGAGGTCCGTAGCCTCCAGCTGACCGGATTTTCAGTCACAGAACACCGGGGACCTAAAAAAGGGTCAATCTCAGCATCGTGCACTCAACCCAGCTCCTTCCGCCCCTCGAGCCCAGGCTGGGAGGAGCCGAGGAACCGAAAGAGAAAACAGGCCGCGCGGGCGGCAGAGGAGCCGGGCGCCGCAATGGACGTGCGGGCGCTGCCGTGGCTGCTGTGGCTGCTGTGGCTGCTGTGCCGGCGCGGCGGCGATGCGGACTCCCGCGCCCCCTTCACCCCGACCTGGCCGCGGAGCCGCGAGCGTGAGGCCGCCGCCTTCCGGGTACCGAGCGCGCGCCTCCCCGGGATCTGTCCCTGCTCCCTCACTTCCTGTCCCGGGTCTGGGCTGCGGAAGAGGGCCCCCGAGAGCTGACCCTGCTTGTGGGCACCCGTGGCTCTGCGATGCGTCTGGGGCCCTGAGCTGCGGGTGCAAAAGCCAGCTTCTTTCTCCCCTCTCCTTGTGCCATGGTGTCACTCCCCCATGCCTTTGCTAACCAAAAGACTTGATTTTCCAGAAAAGATTTGTCGCTATGGATTTTTGGGACGCACCCAAATAAATCCATAGATACGTCCAAAGTGTCTTTGGTGGGAAGAAGCACCCCCTTTTAGCAATCCCCTCGATCGTTGCCACTGGCTTCCAAAGCTCTTCTATTTCTCTTTTATGAGAACCAGAAACAGGGAGCAGCCTGTTGGTGGAAGAAACCTGTCGTGTTTTTTTTCCCGAGGAGGGCGCTAGTGATCAGAAGTTAGAAACAAAGAGCCTGCCTTTAGCCAGATTAAAGAATCCTGATGGTCTATGATTCTCCTTAAACTAACGCACCACCTTAAAAGTTCTTCCTGCCTTGGCGGAGACTGAGTTGAAGAAAAGAGAAACATTTAATTTCCTTTTCATATTATTATACGAAATATAATATAATTTATATTTTTTTATAATATTTATAATAAATGCTTAGATTTGAGTCTAGCATGAAAACTCTGGAAGGGACCAGTTAGCTGAGCACAAATAATGATTTTCCTGAAACCAAGGAAACTGCAAGGGATGCCGATTTAGTGTTCGCCTCACTATGTTCTAGATAGCTGATACTATTTAACACATTTTTAAATTCATGAAAGATGCCATTATCATGATTTAATTTATTGGAAAAGAAAATTCTTTCATTCTGAATCAAACATAAGTCTGAGTTGAGTAATATTGCTCAAGGAAGTGTATCTTTTTTCCTGGTGTTGGAATTTCTCACAGGATTTCATAGCTGTGCTCTTTTCCCCCGACTCTCCTGGAAAGCTCCAATGTTTAGGAAGGCCAGCCTTCCCTGATTCTGTCCACTCTTAAGTTTTGTCCAAACCGAGATGTGTACTGTTATCTCCACTTTATTATTCTTGAGTTCAGTTCTAGCTTTCAAAACCAGAAGTCCTCTTACTCTTTCAAGAACAAAATTCTGGCCTGTATTCTACCCCTATCCTCAACTTACATTCGTTTTCCTGGTAAACCAAACCCCTTAGGGGAAAAGTCAGTTTCACCTTTATTGGTAATGTATTCATTGGCTAAATAAATAAACACACTGTCAGGCTCCTAAAAATAATATTTCAGGACAAAGCTCAAAGGGCTAGACTTATAAATATATTTTTAACATTTATTTAGATTTTAGATAATTTATAAATATATATGTGTATAATTTATGTAGTGACTCATACTGGTCCTGTAAAGAGGCCATACCCTGATGAATGTCTAGAAAATGTAACTTTTCTCAGGAGAAATACAAAGAACCAGGTTGAAAGATGGAAAGTTGGAAGTGGAGGAGGATCGAATTATGAAGACTCTTAGTACATTTTAAAAACCTCGGGTTAAGAAATACTGAAAAAATTTTCAAAGCAATTGCTGCCTGTAAGAATTTGCTTCATGAGATGGATACCCAAAAAAGAGAACATTGAGGCTTCAACGCACAGTTGCTGGAAACTGAACACCTCTCGGTGCTTAGTTGGACTTTATCCAAGAATGCTTTAAAACCGATTTTCTACCTTAGTGGTCCCCAATCTTTTGGCACTAGGGACCGGATTCATGGAAGACATTTTTTCCATGGACGGGAGGAGGGAAGTGGGGGGGATGGATGGATTTGGGAGGAAAGTCTTTCATCTAAAGACCATCAGGAATTAGTTAGATTAGTTAGCTGGAGATTGCTGTTTGGACTTGGGATAGAGAGCTGGACAGTGGGAAAGGTGGAAAGGGCCTTGCCTCCTTGGTAACCGTGAAACTTCTTGTTGAAATCAAGTTAATTCATTGGTGAATTGATGATTCAGGGGTTTGCAGCTGAAGATCTGGTTCAAGAAAGTCCTTGATTAATTAGTAATGTCTTTCATGGTCATGGGTTTAGAGAATGGTGAAGGTTTTAAAATTTGTTTTAATCTTAGCCTTAGATAGTTTTGTAAGTTTCCCAGGAATGCACGTTAAATGAAAGTTAGGTTAGCCCATGACTTTCCCACAAAATATTATAGTATTGTTCAGTGAAAACTAGACTCCACTATGGTTTATTATGGGATGCCTCACAAGACACCTGACTTTGGATGGCACCCCTTATCTCTGCACTTTCACTCCTTTAGAAACTTCCAGTGCTCAGGAAGCTCTTAACTATTGGATTTAGCCTACTCTCCTTTGTGCCAAAACCTAGCTATGCCCTCATATTTACTGATGCTCATTATTTTACCACAGAACATTTGGTGTTCTTATCCTTTTGGGAGGCACAGACCCAATATTGGATCCAATAAAAGTTGCTTGATACTCTCACTTTAGAATAATATCTATGCCAAAGTACATGTGATTTTACATAAAATTTCCAAAGCTTCACCTTAAGACCAGTTGCTGTAATGACACAGGTTATATTATTATAAGATTATTTATATATTTAGGAATATTTATTCATGTGTAAATAGATGGCCATAGCATCTTTATAACAAGTGATCCTAACTAATGAGCCACTTATATGTGCTTGCCATAATCAGCCCCTTGAAATCTGGAATTAGGTCCTCCAAATAGGCTTTATCCAAGAAAGCTTTAAAACCTATTTTCTACCTCGGTGGTCCCCAAACTTTTTGGCACCAGGGATTGGTTTCATGGAAGACAATTTTTCCAGGGACTGGGGTGTGGGGGTGGGGTGAGGAGGATGCCGATGATTTCAGAATGAAGCTGTTCCACCCCAGATCATCAAGCATTAGATTCACATAAGGACTGTGCAAACTAGATCCCTCACATGCACCGTTCCCAGTAGGGTTTGTGCTCCTATGATAGTCTAATGCTGCTGCTGATCTGACAGAAGGTGGAGATCAGGTGGTGATGCATGCTCGCAGGCTCCTCACCACCTGCTGTGCAGCCTGGTCGTTAACAGGCCACAGAACAGTACTGGTCCATGGCCCAGGGTTTTGAGACTCCTGTTCTACCTTATATAAAGATGAAAACACGAATTTGATGTTAGATAATGTTGTTCAGCAGACTTTTTCTGATGATTCTCACTTAAAGCATACATTGACTAAATGGAAATATATCATAAACTTAAAATCATAGATTATAATTTATTCATCTTTCCATACATTCATCCAATACTTTATTTAATTTCTACTGTGTCTAAAGAACTGGTCTGGGTTTTCTGAGGGATACAGTGGAGAATAAGACACGTGCTGTCCTGTAAGAAATGTACACAAAAAATGAATATCGTTATGTTTAAACATTGTATCCTGTAAATAAACATTTTCCTGTAAATAAAAAGAATGTAAAGACTTATACACTGGAGAAATAGATTCTCCCAAGTAGTTCACAAAAGAATGTATTTTTAATTCAATCTTTTTGTGTACATGCTCACACAAATACTGACTACACATTTCTTATCATACATAGTAAATATATATCTGCAATATGTTTACACACACTTCAGTACACTGTATAGAAAATACTTTGTCTAAGAAACTTTTCAAAAGCAGTAATTTATAAAAGTGTATCCTTTAAAAAGCTTTTATTGTTCTAATCCAGGGCTTCTCAACAGTGGCACTACTGACATTTGAGAATGGATAGTGATTTGTTGTGGGGGACCTTCCTCTTCATTGTAGGGTGAGTAGCAGCATGCATGGGCTCTATGCACCAGATGCCAGTGGCATCCCACCAGTATGACAATCCCTAGTATGACAAATAAGGGACAAAATTATCCTCAGTTGAGAATCACTGATCTAAAGTTTACAACTCCTAAGTCTTCCAAGAAATTCTCAGTGATGCTCTTTGTATACAAATATTTTACCTTTTTTGCTCATCCTCAGATTTACTGCAATTTCCAGAAATGAAAGCACTCCCAAGGAGAACATTTTAAATCTATGTGTACAATTTACGATTTATCCTATGAAACTTCAAAATCTGCAAATGAAAGTTGTTAAAAGTCTGAGTAATGGAATTTCAAGACAAACAATGAGTTTAAAGTGCCGAAGATAAAGTGAGCTTCCAAAGTACCTTAGGCGTCTCTGTTAATTTCAATATAAAACTTATCCCATGGATACATGGGATTCATTGTAAGGGAATACACACATCATTGCATATATTGATAAGAGCAAATAAATCATCATTAGTGGAAGGAAACCTAGATATCAATGGGGAAAAATAATAGAGGTTCACTGCCTTTTCAGCTGATAAAACAGACATGAAGTCCCTTAAAGTTTATAACGCTTCAGTAGATTTCTTGCAGGCTAAATAACTATACCCCTCCACCAAATACTAGTTGTGTGATCTTAGGCAAATCATGTATCTGTTTCTCAGATTTATTATTCTGTGAAGAGGGGTAATGTTAGCAATTACCTTTATACAGGGCTAAGTTAATTCATGTAAAACACTTAGAATAAATACTTGCATTCAATTTAACAATCCCTTCAACCCTTTGTATTTAGTGCATTCAGTGGCTGAGAACTTTCCTTGCAGAGAAATGAAAACTCAACAGTTTGCTCATAAAAGATTCGCTTACTCCTTTAGAAACAGTTGAGTACATGCAAGAAGAAAATACATGATTTCATTTACTCTTACTTAGTGGCAGTCTGTGAGAAAGATTTCATAGATTTTTCCCCTCAGGGAAGTAGATTAAGGAAATATCTGAGAACCCCTCAAGCCACCCTCCGTGGGTTTCTACTCTTAGATTTTTTGAACATGACCATTTTCCTCTTAACTTACCCTAGCCGGAGCATTATCTAAGACTGTGGTTACCCACAGCTGGAAAGGTAAGAGGGCCAAGATGCCTGAGATAGCTGGAAGGGCTTTCTGATCCTGTAAGAAAAATGTTGATTTCTGAGGAATTTTAAAACTGCAGCCTAACCTCCTCATGAGACTGGTTCAGGTCTCTTGTCAATAGAGTTATCCTGTTTTATGATCAGACTGAACCCATCCTCTGTTTGTTGTTTGGCCTTGCTGGGATGTTTCATGACTACTCTGCAGTTCTTATCAACCTCCTTTAGCATATTCATGAAGCATCCTAGCTAGGCTAACAGGCGGGAAATTAGAATATGGAAGACGCTGCTTAGAAACATATTACATTTAAATCACAGTTCCAATATGTGATCACCTCCAGTACACATGTGCACACACACACACACAAAGGCAGCTTTAAGAGATTCTACCTCTTAGAAGGATGGCTGCTAGAAGTCATAATAAGGATAGCTTTAGGGACACAGTCTTACAGGGACAGGGTCCTAGGTATAAAGTTGAGAGGTTATACCTATAATAAATAGAGATTTAGTATGCACAAGACGTACTAATGCCCAAGGGACATGTTTTTCCTAGTTTTATAATCAGGATGATTTCTTCAAGCTCTTGGGTTCTGAGTTACCCTTCTGTTCAGGAATCTGGTATCTCCCTTTGTAACTCATTCAATTAAACACATTTAACAACAACAAAAAAAAGGTGAAGGTAGTTATTTTTCACCAAATCTGTTCACCAAGGCTGTTCTGATTTATCAGCTCTAATTTTTCTCATGTAAGATCTAATGTTTAAACATCTGCACTTTTCAAAAGTATCAATGAGAAGTTTCCTATGTATTCATCAAAACTTTACGTCTTTCCTCTCATAAATGAAGTTAAGGTTCAGGTCTTTTCTTTAATATTTTATATGACTTTAGAGATGGCTACTCTAAATTTGCTCCCTATCATATCCTCTGTTGAGAACATGTGGCCACTGATCCTTTACCTAACGGAGGTTGTTGGATGTAATGAGCAGCAAGGGCCTCATACAGACTTCAGTTTGTGATGCTTCTATGAAATCTTTAATAGCCAGAATCAAGAGAGACCGGAAAAGTCACTTAAAAGAATTGATAATTCAAGAAATGAAATACAGGGCTTTTTAAATTTTAAATGATGTGAAACCCATGTTAGTGAACTTGATAAGTGTATAGCAAACAAGACAATAAATAAATAAGAGAATAGATATTCTTGGATATACTGATAGTATTATTTTACCATGAAAGCAACAGATTGCTTTCAGTAGATAATATTGATCCTCATTTCTAATGACATGAGAAATACTTGCTCCAAGTGAATCTGAAAGTATGGTCTTTGAGCGCCATTTCTATAATCCAAATACTCTGTTTAAAGGAAAAGGAAGATAGAGGATGAGAGTATTTTAACTGAGCATTTATTTTGCCAGTCTCTGTAATAAGTGTTTTCCAATTATTATTTTATTTCATCCTTACATTCTTCCAGATCAGTATTACTCCATTTGTTGATGGAAATAAAGCTCAGAGAGGTTGATTATATAGCCAAAAATTGCACAGCAATGGTAAGACATTTCAAATTGTTGCAAAGTTAAAAAGAGGCCAGGCGCGGGGGCTCATGCCTGTGATCCCAGCACTCTGAGAGGCTGAGGCGGGCAGATCACGAGGTCAGGAGATTGAGACCATCCTGGCTAACACGGTGAAACCCCATCTCTACTAAAAAAAAATACAAAAAAAATTAGCCGGGCATTGTGGCGGGTGCCCGTAGTCCCAGCTACTCGGGAGGCTGAGGCAGGAGAATGGCGTGAACCCGGGAGGCGGAGCTTGCAGTGAGCGGAGATCACGCCACTGCACTCGCCTGGGCGACAGAGCGAGAATCCGTCTCAAAATAATAATAATAATTATTATTATTATGCTGTGTTCAGAAGCCTCCAGGGAAGTACTTTTAATGTTATTAATGGTTTTGCAAAATCAAAACAAGTGGGTAGAGATTAGTGGAAGGGAGAGGACGAAGCAGAGCACTTAGTGGTTTAGAGTATTTTGCTGTTGGCAGGAAGTCAACAATTTGTATAAAGATTGAGTAGCCCTGACATGGGCTATGGAGAGCTGTGAAATGACAGGAGTCATTACACCAGAATAGCAAATGGAATTCTTTTAGAAGTTGGCTCCTGGTTGAACAAGTGGAAGTCAGCAACATTTTCAGAAGTCCTGCAGATACTAATGCCGCTGACATAAATCAAAGAACAGTGTATCAAGTGGTAACAAATAGAAAATATATGTGGAGATATTTGTCTTTTCAAACACATGGCACAAGACCAAAACCAAGTAACTGTTATTGGAATCATCATTGAAAATTAGGGACATAAATATTTAAAATAAATAAATAATACATTCATTTCATTATTAAATTGGTGTTGTTATAACTACTTCACAACCAGAACACCTAAACTTTGGATGGTGAAATGACACTCATAAGGCAACACAAAAATTAGGAGAAGTACATGGGAATTCCCTGCCAACGATGTATAAGTTTGTTTCATCTGGCATTTGCCAACTTGAGTGGCAATATATTGTTTTTCTCGTAGATGTCACAAATGATCTAGTGAGACAAACTTGCATTAGCTCTCCAACTAAATGGAGTATGTGGCTCAACTACTGCCTCCCCTCCCAGACACACGTGTAGAACCCACACGTACAGCATTGCCTACACTCGAGAGTCTAAAATCCATTCCTAGAATTAGATTTTCTTAATTAAACAATTTGTGTAATTTTAAGGATCTTGAAAGGGCGTACCAGTCTATACCTCATGTGCGTGCATGTGTGTGTGTGTGCGCGCATTTGGTGTGGTGTGGTGTGGTGTGTGTGTGTGGTATATTCCTTTTTTGTTCTGTTAATAGGGTGTATCATACTGACGATTGATTTTGAAATTTTAAACCAACCTAGCATTTCTAAATAAACTTCACTTGGTCACAATGTATTGTCCTTAACATATATTGTTAGATTTGATTTGCTATTTTGTTAAGGATTTTGTGTCTACAGCATATTTATGAGGGATACTGGTATGTAGTTCTATTTTATTTAGATACATTTTTCTGGTTTAGAATCGGGGTAACACTGGTCTTATTTAAGTTGCAGCGTATTCCCTTCTTCTTGATTTTCTCGAAGGATAATATTGGTATTACTTCTTTCTTCATTATTGTATAAAGTTCACCAAAAAGCCACCTGGGCCTGAAGTTTTCTTTGTGAGTCAGTTTTCACTTACAAATTTAATGTCTTTAGCTGATAAAAGCCTGCTCAAGTTTTCTATTTCTCCTTTCATCTTTGGCAATCTGTGTCTTGTAAAAAGTTTGTCCATTTTGTACAGTTTGCCAAGTTATTGTCATAAAGTTGTCAAAATATTATTCTTCTAATGCCTGAAGCATCTGTAATCATGGCTCTTCTTTCATTCCTAATATTGGTAAATTGGTTATTCATGTCTTCTCATTCTTTTCTTATTATTTATTTATTTATTTATTTATTTTTTTGAGTTGGAGGCTCGCTCTGTCGTCCAGGCTGGAGTGCAGTGGTGTGATCTCAGCTCACTGCAACCTCCACCTTCCAGGTTCAAGCGATTCTCCTGCCTCAGCCCCCTGAGTAGCTGGGATTATAGGTGCCCACCACCACGCCTGGCTAATTTTTGTATTTTTAGTAGAGACAGGCTTTCACCATGTTGGCGAGGCTGGTCTCGAACACCTGACCTCAGATGATCCACCCACCTCGGCCTCCCAAAGTGCTGGGATGACAGGCGTGAGCCACTGCTCCCAGCCTTTTTTTTTTTTTTTTTTTTAATCAATCACAGGAGCAATTCCTGTGAACAAACAGGGAGAGGTCCAGGTAGAGCTATCTGATTGCAATGTAATTCTGACCCTGAGTGAAGGAAAAAAGGAAGGAAGACTGGGGAAGAGTTCCATGCTGTCTCACAGTCCAAGGAAAGTTTGGTTTGGCAAGGCCATCAGGGAGTCGTTAATCAAAAACCAGCTGTCAGGGGAGTCCCATTTGTCCCCCAAATAGCAAGCCTTAGCACTAAGTCATGAGCTAGGTGCAGCCCGTAAGAACTGTGGCTTCCCTTGGTGTGATCATGGAGATTTCAACTAGCAGGAGCTAAACTCCCTATAGAAAGAAGGCTGGGAGGCACATTCTCATGGCTGCCACATTCTCTCCTGTGCGTTCTTAACATCCTACATTTTCAGTGCCTTCCTGACTACTCCAGCTCACAAAGATGGCCAGGCAGTACTTATTGATTGAATGAATCCTCTGAATTCCTTAGCAGTTAATAGTCTCTGGCTTATATTTGTCATTTGCCATATACAGAATTACCTTGTATTCTAGTTCTATTTTTACATTTATATATCCAGGTTATATTGAAAGCCTTGCTTCATCAAGATTATTTTTAAGTACCTCAAAAACTTTATTAATTTGTTGATTAGTAATCTTCCTAGGTATGCACAAAAGGGAAAAAAATAAGATTATGACAACTTCCAGCAATAATTTACTTAAAAATAAACAGCTTAAAGTTATTAAGGGCATGATATGGAAAATGTCACTTATCTATTTATTCAACAACAAACACTTATCAAGGATCTATTGTGTGCCAGGCATGTGCTAAGTGAGTGTCTCACCATAAGGAATAAGACATATAAGCAGTCATCATTTTGCTTATAGGTTTTTGATACAGACACACAATAAACACATAAGTACATAGACAAATATGTAGAAGCCCTAGGGTTGGAAAGGTACCAAATGATAGCCCCCTGAAATTTTATTTATTCTATGTAATTGGTTAGTATTACGAAATTGAAGCATGTTTATATATAAAAGATAAGCTTAAGATAAATTGTCACAAAATTCAAAGTTGAGAAATCAGTAAATAATGGTCACATTTCCCCTCCAGATAGAGAAACCAGGCTATCTTCTTCAAATATTTCCAGAATTGCATCTGTCACAGAGCCTTTGTACCCTACATGAGATAGAGATATCTATAAAGCTTTAATAGAATCAGATTGATTTATTAATTTATTTACCCAGTCTGTTTTTCACGCTTCATTACTTAGTTCCGGGAAACACAAAGGTGAAGAGGACATATTCCATATTCATAATTGTTTAACCACATGAGTGAATGTCTAAAGGTGACAATTTGCCTCTAGTATCTAGTGTTTATTTGCAGTCTATTTCTTTTTTCCCACTATGTCAATACTTTAACAGCTGTATATGGAATGCTTGCAACAAGCCTGGTGATGGGGAATTATAAATGAATAAAATACACTTTTCTCAGCCTCAAAAAATGTCTGCAATTAGATAATAATTCTAATAGAAAATATTTATGAATGTCCTATGGATATCTTATACAACTTTACATTGTAGTCTGAAGGAAATCAAGCTTTAACTTTATAATTGAAAAATTTCTCCAAGTTAGTTATACACAGTTTACTTTGGAAAACTGACATAGTGGATATGAAATAGTTTTTGTTTTTCTTCTAGGAAAGTCTTAATAGACATCGATACTTGAATTCTTTATTTCCCAGTGAAAACTCCACCGCCTTCTATGGAATAAATCAGTTTTCCCATTTGTTTCCTGAAGAGTTTAAAGGTATAGTCCGATGTTGCTATTTAGGTGGTTTCCTGATTTTAATTTGCTTGCTTAACTTTTGATAAATATTTCATTGTAAATCTAATATATTGAGTAATAGTTAACATTTATTAACTATCTACTAAATGTCAGGCATGTACCATGTGCTCACATAAGAAAATAAATTCATGGCCAGTCTCTTCTGATTACTGCTTAAGAAATGAATGTTATAATTATGCACATTTCCAAGTGGCTATAAAGGATAATTGTCTAATCACTTCTGCAGTTTTCTAGTGCTTTTTCTCTTCAGGACACACATGATTCCATGGGTTATGATAGAACAAATGATGTCAATTATACTATTTTTATTATTGACCTGGTTCTATCAAACAAGTCATTTTATGTGTCAACTCCAGCCTTATTGTAGGAATTCTCTTTTGTAGTTTTTAACGAATGCATTTTATGTTATAGAAAAGCACAAGAGAAAATCTAAAATAGCAGGTCTACTAGAAGGCTACTGTTTCTTCTTTAAAAGTTCCTCCCAAAGAATCTCAAGGATATAATATAATATAATATTGGTTGTCTTTTAGTATAGTATTGGTTGTCTCCCTATAATATAATATTGATTATCTTTATATATAACAAATATATATGATATATATAATATATTGTAATATAATATTGGTTGTATTTTCATTTTATGTTTCTACTCAGCCATTTATTTAAGAAGCAAACCTTCCAAGTTTCCCAGATACTCAGCAGAAGTACATATGTCCATCCCCAATGTGTCTTTGCCGTTAAGATTTGACTGGAGGGACAAGCAGGTTGTGACACAAGTGAGAAACCAGCAGATGGTAAGTTGAAATCCCTCTTCTTTTCTAATCATCTAAGCATTGAAAGGCAGCTTTGAGGTCAAGTTTAATCAAACTTGTAATGGAACCATCATTTCTCTAGGAAAATCACATCTCAGTCATTCAAAAATGACAATGAAAAGAGAATCTCTGGAGGAATGAGAGTCAAATGTCAAAGCCCTGACTTTTATTTCTGAAGATAAACCTTCCTTGCTGTGTACTCTTACTAATTGCCATTGCCACCAACACAATAACTCAGGGATACTTCCCAGTAGCTGTAATAACAGCTCAGGGATACTTCCCAGTAGCTGTATCACAGATACCAAGCTTTCTGTACAATAGCAGATGGAAGGCTGGAGAAGGTAAACATGAGCACTAAAGGCTCAAATGGTTCAAGAAAAAAAAAAGTGAAAAAGTAAAATGAAAATGGATACATTTACCAACAGTGTGGCCGAATCTCCTGGGTTCTCAAGCCTCATCTTGCAAGCTCTATCAGAAAATCTGCCCCCATCTTCACAGGATCATATACCTTTGAATCTGTGGGCCTTAAAAGTATAGTTAGTAGTCAGCTCAGCCATAACGTGACATATACATTCCAGAAAATCACCACCTATGCAGAATTGAGCAGTAGCATGACAGGGATTATGGGAGAAGTGAGGTTAGGTCATGCTACTTAGGAACTTAGTCAATGACATATTTTTTAAAAGACAGAAAACTAATAGACACAGTAGCACAGTTTTACACATGTTTACTGATTAAGAAATAGGTAAGTACTGCAATAAATATAGCAATTTACCTTGAAAAGAGACTCAAAGTGTGCTGAGGACATGGGAGTTGGCAGGGCAGCAGCTTGTGAGTTATTCTGAAGTGGTGGAAGGAGGTGCCTTTGAAATAGGAAGGAAAGTGGTAAGAGCAGATGTGGGTGGGTATGACCTATAATGCATGTAGTGAACCCACCTAGCTGGCAGACGTTTGAGGGGTGTGTGCATACTTTGCTGACCTTCCCTACCCGTCTACACTCCCAACTGTTGGCATAGGGAATGCCTGCCAAAGAGGCAAAGTCAAACCCCTAACCAGAGGGGATAGTCTCAGTTTGTCTGCAGTGGAAACCTCAACAGATCATTCAGCCTTCCCTTTTATGGAAAGTGTTTTGGTGCCAGCTGTTTCGCAGTCAATGTGTAGTTAGAATGATTTTTGCTTCTCAGAATCTATATTTATTTTTGTACGTTAAAGTTTTACCACCAAATCATTTGCTTTATTATTGGATTTGTAATAACATGTCAATTAGACATAAATCTAATCCTTTCAAAAATTGTCCACAGTGTATTGAAGAGGGAACTTTTAATTGGAGATCTTTAATTAAAGGAATATACGAGAGACTTTTTTTTTTTTTTTAAGCAGGAACTGCCCTTGTGGCTTGACTAAAGCTGGCTATAGGGGTGGTGTCAGCAGCCTGTTACCTTTTCTCTTTTTTGTTTTTTTGAGACGGAGTCTCACTCTGTCACCCAGGCTGGAGTGCAGTGATGCGATCTCGGCTCACTGCAACCTCCACCTCCCAGGTTCAAGCGATTCTCCTGCCTCAGCCTCCTTAGTAGCTGGGATTACAGGTGCGCACCACCATGCCTGGCTAATTTTTGTATTTTTAGTAGAAACGGGGTTTCACCATGTTGGTCAGGCTGGTCTTGAACTCCTGACCCTCATGATCTGCCTGCCTTGGCCTCCCAACGTGCTGGGATTACAGGCGTGAGCTGCCCTGTGTTCACCTTTGTCAAAGTTTGGAGACCCTGCTGTATAGTCACTTAGTGAGTGTTTTTACTATGCCATAGGCACTAGAGATAGAGATGTAACCTTTAAAAAAGCACTTAAAGCCATAAAGTTGCTCAAAACTTAACTCTGCAAAGATATCCAATTGTCATTCCTTTTTTTTTTTTGGTCTAACTCTGCCACACATGGCCCTCCGGTTATGTTAGTTTCATCCAGTCTCAAATCCTACTCTCTTCTGCCTTTTCTGTGGATCCTTCTTCCTTTTACGTGATCCTATGAGCCCTAATTTCATTCCCTCTGTCTCCTCTCTTTCTTTCGGACTAGTTCTTTTATTCTTTTGTTCTAGTTTGTTAAGTAAAAGCAAATTAAGAGATCCACTATCAGCATGATTGGCAGCCAATACTGGAGTAATGACTAATATGGTTTTATATCCTTAGGACATTTCATGTGCATCCACTATAAGCATACTTAATAGGGCATCTTTATAGCCTAAAAAGTAATTCATTAATATTTATTAATTCTCTTATCTCCATCAAATAATGAGCACGACATACATCTTTCCCCTCCTCACCCTTAGGATGGAAGTGGTGTATGACCATGGAAGCAGAGTGCCCTAAGAAAAGCAAGGGGGATGGAAGGATGGGGCGGGAGTCGGCACACACTCTCCAGCAGAAAAGCCACTTACAAAGAGAAGTCACATATTCAGTGAACTGAACAGTCTTTTAGAAGATCATCAGATAGCCCAAGTATTTCCTCAGTCTCTAAAAATTCACTTTTATCTTGCATTGCCAAATTTAGAATAGTAATAATGCTGACAACATGAACTAATAATTAAATGATGCTCAAAAGAGACTTTTGGTTTTCTCTTTTTTTCAGTTTAAAAATCTAGAGGATAGGCGTATTTATTTTGTAGGTTTCCAGAATCTGGAAACCTTACTTGATTTGATAACTTGTTACATTTAGAGATGTTGGTAAGTTGATTTAAACCCTAGAAATACCACCCCTTTTTCTGTTTTTAAACAGTGTGGAGGATGCTGGGCCTTCAGCGTGGTGGGAGCAGTGGAATCTGCTTATGCAATAAAGGGGAAGCCCCTGGAAGACCTAAGTGTCCAGCAGGTCATTGACTGTTCGTATAATAATTATGGCTGCAATGGAGGCTCTACTCTCAATGCTTTGAACTGGTTAAACAAGGTGACTAGTCTCTCAACCTCTTAAACTCTTTATTTCCTTTTTTGCTTGTTTACTCTGTGTTCAAAATTCAAACAGTTTGTTCACATATATTAGATAATGTTTCCACGTTCGGAAATGTAGATGATCAAAGCATGAAGTAATTAATCAGAATATTTAAAAATGAATCACTTCTAGGCAAAGCAGTTGTCAAGAAATCAAAAGGGGAAAAATCTGAAGTCTGTCTTCAGAGAAATATTTATATTTATTTCTTAACCTTTCTTAATATATACATGCTTTTTTGCAGATCCGAATATCTCATAATATTCCAGAAAGATGAGAATATATTTTTTTATTTTCATAGAATTTCTGAATGTTAAGGTTAAAAGGAACATTAGAGACTAATTGTTTAGCTCTTTTTTGTTGTTGTTTTTGTTGTTTTTGAGACAGAGTCTCACTCTGTCACCCAGGCTGGAGTACAGTGGCGCAATCTTGGCTCACTGCAACCTCCACCTCCCGGGTTCAAGTGATTCTGCTGCTTCAGCCTCCAGAGTAGCTGGGAACTATAGGTGCCCACCACCACACTTGGCTAATTTTTTTGATTTTTGTTTTTTTTTTGTTTTTGTTTTTGTTTTTTTAGTGGAGACATGGTTTCACCATATTGGCCAGGCTGATCTCGATCTCCTGACCTTGTGATCCACCCGCCTCAGCCTCCCAAAGTGCTGGGATTACAGGCGTGACCCACCGCACCCAGCCTGTAGCTCTTTTTATAGATGAAGAAATGAAGCCTGAGAAGTGAGATCATTTTGCCAGGTCAGTAGCTGAGCCGGAGTTGTACCTTCAGTCCCCAGCCTTTCACAGTAGGGCTTTGCTCAGTATACCCCAGTGTCCCTCAGTGTTCTTAGCACTTGCCCTGACAGTGTCCCAGATCCGATATCAACTGCATGAAATTTGCCAATGAGGGTGCTATTAGGTTCTGTAAAACATCATCAAACCAGAGTTCCCCAAACCTGAATTCTCTTCCATTATCCATTGGTTGCATTTTTAATCACGTATTCCAGGACCTGCTCTGTACACACTGTAGACGACAATGAATTATGAGTCTCCTCCCTTTCATTAGCCTAGCATTCAAAAAGGGAGGATTTTGTACAGATAACTATGAAGTATTTGACACATGCTATATGAATGGCATAAAAGCGAAGTGATAGAAAGAATGCTTGGCCTAACTGTTGCCTGTGTATAAACCACTGGATGGAATCTGAAAGACTTGGCGGAACCAGAAGCACTGGGAGGAAAGTGAGCTGCCCTATAGCACCGTCAGGAGAAAGATGACAAGGCTGTTATTAGATCCATGGAGGATCTACAAAAGGATGCTGTAAGATAAAGAGAAGTAAGGGAGAAGGAGAGATATTGACTCCAAATGTCTAGACTATCCAGAACAAGCACCTAAAGATTTAATTTATAATATTTAAAACCCAAAGTATTGGCTGGGCACAATGCCTCACACCTGTAATCCCAGTATTTTGGGAAGCCAAGGCAGGTGGATTTCTTGAGTCCAGGAGTTTAAGACCAGCCTGGGCAACAGAGTGAGACCCCATCTTTACAAAAAATACAAAAAATTAGCCTGGCGTGGTGGCTCATACCTGTAGTCACAGCTACTGGGGAGACGGAGGTGGGATGATCACTGGTGCCCAGGAGGTGGAGGTTGCAGTGAGACGAGATCGAGCCACTGCACTCCAGCCTGAGCAACCAAACAAGACTCTGTCTCAAAAAAGAAAAAGAAAAAAAAAAGAACGCAAAGTATATCCACATGATGAAGGTGTGTGAAATTGAACCTGTTTTGACACAGTGAAGTAAGTTCTATTTGATTTATAAAACAATTGACAGTAAACATGTTCAGTGATTGTTTTCTTTTAGATGCAAGTAAAACTGGTGAAAGATTCAGAATATCCTTTTAAAGCACAAAATGGTCTGTGCCATTACTTTTCTGGTTCACATTCTGGATTTTCAATCAAAGGTTATTCTGCACATGACTTCAGGTAAAGATCTTATTGTATTATGTTTTTCTTTATATATTTTTAATTTATGATCTATTGGCTGGTTAATAATTTGATTGAAGGCATCACTGCATACTCTTAATCCTTGTAAAACCTACTTTTTACTAGAAAGAGTAGCAATTACAATGAAATGTTGTAAATGTTGTTTCTTAATTATAATCTACTTATTTTTCCAAGTGTCTTTATGATAGAAATGAAAAATTTTAATTCTGTTTAAGGTACAATTTATATGTATATTTATTTGTTATATTTTATATTTTATTATACTTGCAAATTATTAGCGCATAATTTATATTTATATATACCACCTTCATCTTATCAAATTTAGGTGTTATATTACCATTAGCATATTTCAATCTTAATGGTGAGTCCATCCAGAATTGCTTTGTACAGACTGTGCAGCTAATATCGCGTAGGCTACACATCAGGAAGCATATTTTGAACACCTTCTACGTTCTTTGCATTTTTCAAGACATCAGCCATTTGAAAAATATAACACAAAACTTCAGATTAGAAAAAAGAGGGAAGTGTATACTACTGAAAATAAATTATGTAGCATACACTATAAGCATGATGGGAATGTAGGGATAGATAAAGACAGGCTGAGGAAAAGGACTTGTGTTGGAATTGAAGGGCAGGATAACTTTGGATAGTTTTGGGGAAAACAATCATTAAAAATGCTTTAAAAACACATGAAAAACACAGAGCTGGCTGGAGACTCATCATGACCATTTGATAGAGTGCGAAATAGGTGTTCATGGGTGAAAAGGACAAAGGGAGACCCAACCAACTCCTGGCTTCATTAAGAAAATATATGATGGGAACTTTGCAGTCTTTTGAAACAGAGAAAACAGGAACTAAATTAAATTTGGATAAGGTAACAGAATCCCCTATGACTTAGTGGTCCTGAATATAAAATAATCCCTTGATCCAGATGGTATCTACCCATGGGATCTGAAAGAAATCAAGGGTGAAATTGCATCCTTGAACAAAATGTACCCGTTTAAATGAGCATAAGTGTGCCAGAGAACTGGCAGTTTGTCAACACAGCTCTGGTCTGCAACAAGGGTCCTCAGGGTGACACTAGGAACCATATACCAGACAGCCTTAATTCCACAGCTGGCAGGCTATGTGGGATTTATAATAAAATGTGCAGGGTCACTGAGTACCGTGGTCAACATCTCATTTGGGGGTAAAGGTAATGTGCTTTCTAAAATCAGAAAGTATGCCCTATAAACTGTGACTTCCTTGAGAGTATAAGGGAAGGATGTGTAAAAGAAAAAACTAGATTTACAAAATATCATTAAAAGGGATTAAGGGAATCCCTTATCATGGTAGGAAATTGAAAAAAAAATTAAGAAGCAAAAGAATAATAGGCATTAGTCTGAATTAAGGGAAAGAGAGAATGCAGGAGTTGTTGGCATTGGGCCTTTGATTAGGAAGGAAGAGGTCCCAATCAAAATCTCTTGTTTATATTGAAGATTAAACTCTAACAGTGCAATGCTAAACTGATAGCATTTGACTGCAAGAAGATCTTTCTTTGATTTATTTATTCATTCAAATATTTACTGACTTTTTTTTAAGTTCTGGGGATTTGGCAGAGAACAAAACAGACAAAAACCTTGCCCTCATTAGTAATTGAGACAGTCACAAAAAATAAAAATACATGTGGCATCTTAGCTGTAATAATTAACAAAGAGAACAAATGAAAACAGTGGGAGGAAGAGAAAAGATCTGGTAGTAGGGGGAGTGTACAATTTGAGAAAGGGTTGCCTGGCAGGGCCTCACTCACTGAAAAGGTTATGTTCAAGTGAAGACTTGGAGAAGTGCGTGGACTTAACCACGCAGATATCTGGGGGAACATGGTTCCAAGCAGAGAGGCTGTAAATGCAAAGATCGTGAGACAAAAACATGTCTGGCATGTTAGAACAATGATGAAGCCACTGTGGCTGTAGTGTGGAGAAGAAAGACAAGACTAGTAGGAGATGAGGTCATACTGTCCCTGTATTAGTCTGCTTTCGTGCTGCTGATAAAGACATACTCAAGACTGGAAAGAAAAAGAGGTTTAATTGGACTTACAGTTCCACATGGCTAAGGAGGCTTCAGAATCATGGCAGGAGGTAAAAGGCACTACTTACGTGGCGGCAGCAAGAGAAAATGAGGAAGAAGCAAAAGCGTAACCCCCGATAAACCCATCAGATCTTGTGAGACTTATTCACTATCACAAGAATAGCATGGGAAAGACCAGCCCCCATGAATTCAATTACCTCCCCCTGGGTCCCTCCACAACATGTGGGAATTCTGGGAGATACAATTCAAGTTGAGACTTCGGTGGGGACACACCCAAACCATATCATTCCATCCCTGGCCCCTCCAAATCTCATGTCCTCACATTTCAAAACCAGTCATGCCTTGCCAACAGTCCCCCAAAGTCTTAACTCATTTCAGCATTAACCCAAAAGTCCACAGTCCAAAGTCTCAGCTGAGAGACGGCAAGTCCCTTCCGCCTATGAGCCTGTAAAATCAAAAGCAAGCTAATTACTTCCTAGATGCAGTAGGGATACAGGTATTGGGTAAATACAGCCATTCCAAATGGGAGAAATTGGCCAAAACAAAGGAGTTAGAGGGCCCATGGAACTCCAAAATCCAGTGGGCAGTCAAATTTTAAAGTTCCACAGTGATCTCCTTTGACTCCAGATCTCACATCCAAGTCATGCTGATGCAAGATGTGGGTTCTTATGGTCTTAAGCACCTCTGCCTCTGTGCTTTGCAGGGTACAGCCTCCCTCCTGGCTGCTTTCATGGTCTGGCATTGAGTGTCTGTGGCTTTTCCAGGTGCATAGTGCAAGCTGTCAGTGGATCTACCATTCTGGGGTCTGGAGGACAGTGGCCCTCTTCTCGCAGCTCCTGTGGGACTCTGTGTGGAGTCTCCAACCCCACATTTTTCTTCTGCACTGTGCTAGCAGAGGTTTTCCATGAGGGCCCCGCTCCTGCAGCAAACTTTTGCCTGGGCATCCAGGCATCTCCGTACATCTTCTGAAATCTAGGTGGAGGTTCCCCAATCTCAATTCTTGTCTTCTGTGTACCCACAGGCTCAACCCCAAATGGAAGCTGCCAAGGCCACAGCCTGAGCTCTATGTTGGCCCCTTTGAGCCATGGCTGGAGCATCTGAGACACAGGGCACTAAGTCCCTAGGCTGCACACAGCACGAGGACCCTGGGCCTATCCCACGAAACCACTTTTTCCTTCTGGGCCTCCGGGCCTGTGATGGGAGGGGCTGCCATGAAGGTGTCTGACATAACCTGAAGACATTTTCCCCATGGTGTTGGGGATTAACATTAGGCTCCTTGCTACTTACGCAAATTTCTGCAGCTGCCTTCAATGTCTCCTCAAAAAATGGGTTTTTCTTTTCTACTGCATCATCAGGCTGCAAATTTTCTGAACTTTTATGCTCTTTATGTCTCCCTTTTAAAATGGAATGCTTTTAACAGCACCCAAGTCACCTTTTGAATGCTTTGCTGCTTAGAAATTTCTTCCACCAGATACCCTAAATCATCTCTCTCAAGTTCAAAGTTCCACAAATCTCTAGGGCAGTGGCAAAATGCTGCCAGTCTGGTTGCTAAAACATAACAAGAGTCACCTTTGCTCCATTTCCCACAAGTTTCTCATCTCCATCTGAAACCACCTCAGCCTGGACCTAATTATTGTTCATATCACTATTGGCATTTTGGTGAAAGCCATTCGACAAGTCTCTAGGAAGTTCCAAACTTTCCCACATTTTCCTTTCTTCTTCTGAGCCCTTGAAACTGTTCCAACTGTCTGCCTATTACCCAGTTCCAAAGTCACTTCCACATTTTCAGGTATCTTTTCAGCAGTGCGCCAATCTACTACTAGTACCAATTTACTATGAGTCCATTTTCATGCTGCTGATAAAGACATACCCGAGACTGGGAAGAGAAAGGTTTAATTGGACTTACAGTTCCACATGGCTAGGGAGGCCTCAGAATCATGGCGGGAGGAGAAAGGCACTTCTTACATGGCAGCTACAAGAGAAATTGAGGAAGAAGGAGAAGTGGAAACCCCTGATAAAATCATCAGATCTCATGAGACTTATTCACTATCACAAGAATAGCACTGGAAAGACTGGCCCCCATGATTCAATTACCTCCCCCTGGGTTCCTCCCACAACACATGGGAATTCTGGGAGACACAATTCAATTTGAGACTTGGATGGGGACACAGCCAAACCATATCAGTCACCAAGCAGTGGCCTTAGAGCAGGGTGTTAGGAGAATCGCCTTGGAGATGAGAGATGAGGGGTATGTATAGATTAGTACCCCTAACGGAGGATAAAGCCCTACGCAGTTTTTTATTGGAAAGGAGATAAGAGAGAAGACAGTCTAGGAGGATTCCCGGCCTTTTGATCTGAATGACTGAAAAATAGAATTACCATTAATGAAACTTGAAAGTCTAAGACAGGAACAGATTTAGAAGGAAACAGTAAGAGTTCAGTTGGAACACCTAGGAAGTGATCCCAGGAAAGACTGGTATTGGGGTGGGGAAATGAGAGAACCGGGGCAGCAGGGTTTCTTGATTAAACCAGTTAGTGCTGTGGCTAACCTCATGCTTAGTCCTGCTGGGGAACTCTGGCAGCCAGGGTAAAATGTACACTTCAGTGCCATCCCACCCAAATTGATGATTGTCGTCTTCCCTGATTCATTAGTTGAGGGTGCAGCTGGGGATGGAGATGGGGACTGGGCTTGCTTTCCTGGCTCTAGGAGGAAAAGGGCTCAGGGAAAGAACTGCAGGATCTCATTGTTGCAAGTTGGGTGAGTGTGCATTGCAGTGGTGACAGCCTTAGGATGTGTGAAGGTCTTCCAAAGCATTTGCTATAACTGGGCACGAGACCTGGTCCTTTGTACTTCAATAATATTATTTCCATGTATGGTGGATGCCTGAGACTCAGGCAGGGCCATATAGCCAGTAAACTGTGGAGTCGGATTAGAACTCGTATCTGTTCAACTCCAAAGCTTGTGCTTTTACTCCCAACACTATTGGTAACGTCATGTGGTCTTAGGTTTTCACCCAAACGCTCCTTAAAACATTGTACAGAACCTGAAAACATCTAAGAAGGGAAAAAAATCATCTAAAATATAAAAACATAACCTAATTTTAAAGCAAAATGACCATTCCCACCCAGGGTTCTTCATGAATTTTTGTTTATCAGACCCCAGAAATTTCAGGACTCAAACTAGAATATGAGAATGACTGTGTAAATAAACAAAAACTGTAGGAACCTACTACATATAACAGTAGTCAGAAAAATTCAGACACAGTATAACACACTGAATTCTAGGGAAGATGAGATGAAAATCCACATTATGAAGCGTCAGTAACAGGTCAGACTTGCCTTCATCGCCACATCTTGATGACAATAAAATTTAGGAAAATTATTTGAACTATTATTATTATTCCATTCATTATAATAATAATGAATAATAATTATAATTCATTAATCAATGAATAATAATTATAATAATTCATTATAATAATAATGAATTATTATTTCCAAAATGGTAGGTTTTGGAAATCTGTGAAATGAATAGTAAGCTCATGGAATCAATGTTTGATAATAAAGCCATTATAACAATGTACATGTTGATAGTAGTTCTATATTGGGTTAATAATGGAAATTAAAATGCTGTCTGGAGCATTATTTGAACTCTCTAAAAGCTGACATCTTTCTGAAAGACAAATGATAGCAATGCCACTCAATTCTGGGGCTAAATGGAACATTTGCCTCTGCTTATGACTGAGGCTTGTCCTTCTATTTCTTACTTCTAATCTTTGATACCTTTTTTCAGCTCTGGCCCAAATCAGGGATTATTACTAAATTGTTTCTTTGATTCTGCAATGTCAGTTACCCTTTGCATTCTAAAAATATTCCTTCTTCTTGATCTTTCTGCTTTTCTCCTGGTATCCCTGAAACTGGATCTTTGATGAGATGAACTTCCAGTAATCCTTCGTTTTCTTAAATTGATGGAGACGGCTGTGTTCTGGTTGATAGGAAGATTATTATATATATCATGTTTAAATCATGAACTATGCTAAGAATTTTGATACCATAAGATATACTTTATACACTAAATCCTATGGGGAACAAAATTAGTTATTAGATAAGTTAGAAATGAGGGAAATAAATAATCCTTATTGTAAACTTGGAGTGAAACTTACGTGCTGGGCATGCTACATAATTTATGTCTTGCAAAATTGTATGCCATAATTTTATCCTTGTATTGATTCTGCATGGTAGGTTGAATGGCTGCAGTGTATAGTTGGAATTTGAACCCAGGTGTGGGATAATTAAAAACCTATAACCTATCATGATGCCTTTTAAAAATTTTACAATTTTGCCTGTCTCAGGATAATCTGTTAATATGAACTGTTTTACAGTAGCAAAAATTAGAAATATCTACTTATAGATCTCAAAAAGCAGATATTCATGTTAATAGGTAACATGAATAAATGTATAAAATGAATATATAGTTTCTATTTCAATCAATTCCATTATTATGCAGTCAACTTTTTGCTCCTCTGTGGACAAAATATTCCCTCTCTAGAAACTGGTCTCCAGCTGGTCGTCATGAAAGATTATTTACTTACTTATTAGTGGATTATTACCACTAATCCACCCATGGCTTGCTATAGCAGTAAACTATCAAATGTTATCTTAATAGTTTGAACTATTAGGAACTTGGTTTCAGTATCCTTCACCCACAAAGCTGACCTTTGAAAAGAGTAAATAATGATTTCATCACTCACTTGTAAGACCAATGAAGGACAAATGTTGTATAATATGAGACTTTATGTCCATGTGTGAAAACAATAATTGTGTATTTTGCAGTCTTCACAGTTGAACACCTAGTTCTCCAAGCATCCTAACATTTCTTCTCTTTTTAAAATATTTGCTTAACATTGCTTCTATTGTATAATTATATTAGCCACTTTTGAGTAGCCCTTCCCTATAATTTCTATATTTGACAATGACTAACATAAGTTAGTCTCTTGATTCTCATGGTGTGGCAGAGATGGCAAGGTATCTCCAAATATCTAGTCTTTCCACTTTCCTTAATAAAAGAAGCCCTATGTCTTAACTAATTTTCCAGCCAGCTACAGAACTCATTCCCCATCTTCCTTTAAGCTAGACTTAGCCATATGACTGAGTTCTGGCCAATGAGATCCGTGAAGATATATGTGGAAGTGTTGCGGGTTATTTCTGGGAAGTCTTCTCAACAGAGATGTACCACTTCTCGTTTCTACTTCCTGCTGTCTTAAATATGTGTTAAATGGCTGGAGTCCCAGCAGCCACCTTGGACCATGAATGGACCCTGAAAATGGAAACTTTTGAATAGCAGGGCAATGATAGAGAAAGAGCTTGGGTTCCTGATATCCTAAAACCCTACCCCAGCCATAGACTACCAGTCTCTCAGACTTAGCTTCCATTGTTTAGGTCCTTTGTAACTGCAACCAAACCTACTCAGAATCATACACAGATTATATAGATCATTGTTATTTTTACCTTAAAAACTAAATTTTCTAACCAAATATTTCCTCTTTTGGTAGTAACCAAGAAGATGAAATGGCAAAAGCACTTCTTACCTTTGGCCCTTTGGTAGTCATAGTAGATGCAGTGAGCTGGCAAGATTATCTGGGAGGCATTATACAGCATCACTGCTCTAGTGGAGAAGCAAATCATGCAGTTCTCATAACTGGGTTTGATAAAACAGGTAAGTGCTGATAAGACTCAGTTGACTGCTTTCCAGCATGGACACTGACTGCAAAATGATCACCATCCTGTAGAACATTGAAATTTGGTTCTGCTATGATTAAGTCCTCATAAGACCTTCACAACTTCTCAACAATCTTATAGGAGTAAATGTGCCGAGACCAGCTCAGTCGTGGAGACCCTAACCCAGCAGCACTAGAGGAATTAAAGACACACACACAGAAATATAGAGTGTGGAGTGGGAAATCAGGGGTCTCACAGCCTTCAGAGCTGAGAGCCCCAAACAGAGCTTTATCCACATATTTATTGACAGCAAGCCAGGGATAAGCATTGTTTCTATAGATTATAGATTGACTAAAAGTATTCCTTATGGGAAATAAAGGGATAGGCCGAAATAAAGGGATAAGTCTGACTAGTTGTCTGCAGCAGGAGCATGTCCTTAAGGCACAAGATTGCTGATGTTATTGTTTGTGGCTTAAGAATGCCTTTAAGCAGTTTTCTGCCCAGGGTTCGGCCAGGTGTTCCTTGCCCTAATTCTGGTAAACCCACAACCTTGCAGCGTGGGCATCATGGCCATCACGAACATGTCACAGTGCTGCAGAGATTTTGTTTATGGCCAGTTTTGGGGCCAGTTTATGGCCGGATTTGGGGGGCCTGTTCCCAATGTAAATGTCTTGTCAGATTCCGCCTGTCAATTTTTGAGTGGATATCCTGTTAAAATGATGATAATTTTTGTTGATATAAAACTGTATCGGGAATATTTAGAATAATTGTTGGGAAAAGGTAAGTGCATATTATTTTATCATACATATCTAAAAGTTCTTTTTTCTTTTTCTGATTCCTTGGAAATTAGTGTTTGTTTTCATTTTATGCAGTCCCTGTATAAAGGGAAGTGAATTCAAACATATATTTCTACTGATTGTAGAGTGTCCGTAAGTACTGCTCAGGTTTACTTAGTTAAAATAAAGTAGTTTAAGTTACCATTAAATTACATTTTTAATCTTCTTCTCAGAGCTACTATCCTTAGCAAGAATCCAACTTAAAATAAAGAAACTTAAACATTCATAACAAATTTGAGTTTTCAGGATTTGTTACTATTTATGTTTCACTGTAGGAAGCACTCCATATTGGATTGTGCGGAATTCCTGGGGAAGTTCATGGGGAGTAGATGGTTATGCCCATGTCAAAATGGGAAGTAATGTTTGTGGTAAGTCATCAGTTTGTGTTTAAAACCTCAATATAAATATTAAGGAGATTATTTGAATATTTTAGAGTTACAATCTACTTAAACCACTTTAGCAGTAATAATTTTTGTCGTTTAACCAAATGATTAAAAAAATAGTGTTTTGCAAGAGGAACTGTTAAACATATTAGTATTTGAAAAAGGAAGAGGGACCTTAGTAAAAAATATATATTACATGTATATCTCAAAACATAAGATAAAGTAATAATTTACCAAGGTTAATTGCTTTAAAAATGAGATAAACACACAGCTTAGGAGACTGGACTCCTGCAGAAATGTCTTGTTCCAAATTTACATTTCATAACTATAAATTTTTCTTAATTTGTGTATTATAATATCTGCTCAATGATTATCAAGAGTTTTTCTTTGTTTTAAAATATACGAAAACTAAGCATTAGTATTGTTTGTGATTTAATATGCCCCTTGCCACCTACAAAATCCTAGCAAAACACCTACTAGAATTGAGAGGCTTAGGCAAATACCAAACATGCTTTTTTATTGAGTGACAACTTTTTTTTTTTGAGATGGAGTCTCGCTCTGTCTCCCAGGCTGGAGTGCAGTGGCATGATCTCGGCTCCCTGCAAGCTCCACCTCCCGGGTTCACACTCTTCTCCTGCCTCAGCCTCGGGAGTAGCTGAGACTACAGACTCCCGCCACCACACCTGGCTAATTTTTTGTTTTTGTATTTTTAGTAGAGACGAGGTTTCACCGTGTTAGCCAGGATGGTCTCAATCTCCTGACCTCGTGATCTGCCCTCCTTGGCCTCCCAAAGTGCTGGGATTACAGGCGTGAGCCACCACGCCCAGCCTGAATGACAACTTTTTAAATGAACCACCAACCAAACTAAAATAGCTAGTTAAGAATTTTAACCGTGTTATAAAACTATATTCAAACCTATATTCTAAAACTTTTGGTCTAGAAATCAACATATTTTCTGAATCAAGCTAGACCCAAACTAAGTTACATATTAGAGCAATCATGTCATTTCTTATTATAATTTGTTCCAACATATATACAATATTTTTTAAATGCAGAGTCTTTCAGATTATGAGACTGATTAAATAGTTACAGAAAAATTTGAAAGTTTATGTTCAATGACTATTAACCAATCATTCCATAAGGCAGAATCCATGAGAGTTCATGAGTGATCTATTCTATCACCCTGATGAGACAGTTTTTATAAGTTATTCATTGAAAAAAGTCAACATCACAGAAATATATTGGCCAGAGTACTAGCAACCCCATCAGGCCTCCACTTTTCAGCATCACTGGGGACTCGTACATCTTTGGAACTTGCAGATAAATTACTGATGCTAATCATTGAACCCTTGCTGCTGAACGTATATTATGTCCAACTGCAGCAGTGGTGGATCCTGGATTTGGGCTGAGGGGTGACTGCTTTCAAACCTCTTACAGGAGTGTTAAAATAACATAATTCAAATATTGGTTCATAATTGCCTCAATTATAACTATGTCCCTCACCACAACCTTTCTCCATCCCTCAGCTACTAAGGGTGAGTGGAGATAATTTCTGCTCTCTACCTGCTTTCATAATGTAAATCTTTAAGGGCATGCCTGGTTAGTAATCATACAGGGATTCAAATTCTTCCTGAAAGTGAGTATTCCCTGAAAGTTACAATGATGTCATATTACTCTTATGAACAATGGTATAAGGCAGATAGTATTTCATAGCTGCAAGAGATTTCGAAGATACGGTTAGTTACAATAAAAGCCAGTCTTCAGATAGGCTATTTATTGCTTTTGCCATGATGTTGCAATCTGTGTTCTCATGTGTAAAGAAAGCATAGCACACTTGTGATTTATTAAAGTTTTACCCACATTCAAATTTTAGAATTTGAGTTATGAAATTGTATTTAAAATAATTCTTAAGTTATTTTGCCTCTAAGAAATAATGTATTAGTTTAATACAGTTTCCAGATGCATTCATTTATTCAGTTAACAGGTAGTTTTTGTTGTGGATTTTTAAAATCTTTAAAATTATTTTAGTTTCTTAAAACAAAAATATTAGGCATACTTCTAATATGCCTAATCTCTTCTAATATCTGCTTTTGATGATACCATGTTTACATTGACAAGCTGTGATAAGTATTACATTATTTTCTCAGTAGATACTCTTTCTGAACCCAAATGAAAAATTGCTTCAATTTACAATTTCAAAAGCATCTAAAGAGGAAATAGACTAATAATTCCTTTTTTTTCCCTTAGGTATTGCAGATTCCGTTTCTTCTATATTTGTGTGACATGTTGGGCAGATCAAGAGACAGTTACAAAAATGAAGGTTTTCATAATGCAATGTAACATAGTACTTCAAAGTATTATTCGACTTCAAGTTTCAGCAACTACCTACAAAAGATTCTAAGGCCTAGTAGTATTTAAACTAAGTTTCAGAATGTTCCCTTCTTGTAGAGAGATGGACAACCAAAGTCAGTGGGACAAACTCCAGCACAGAAGCCTGCAAGGAAGCCTATGGAATAGTTTCCTGTCCTGAGACGAAATTCAGATTAGGAGATATTTTAGGCCCCTGCAACTGGGGAAGGCTACTGTTTGTTTTTGTTTGCTTATTATTTATTTGTTTGTTTATTGTGAGATATTTCAGGTGGGATCAAAGAGGTCATAAGAATTTATTTTCTTTTGTGGGGTGTAACTACTAGCTTTAGATTACCCCTATACACAAGAATGGCCAACCTAAAATTATCTGTGTCTTGTACAGTTAGTTATATTAGCAGCCCTCTGAGATGGTATATCTATCGGAAGGATTTCAAACACCAATTGCTTTACCTGAACAAATGGTGCTTACCCTTTGAACAGCAGAGTGACCACGTAGGAGGAAGGAAAAGGGCAAAATCACTTCAGTTAAACTGAAATTAAATGAACAATAAGGCAACTATATAAGTAACTTCTAGTAGCATTGCCTGAGAGACAAATTATTGTTTGATAATTTTCATTGTGAATAGGAATCCAATAGATCATACTGCTTACTTTGTTCTTTTTATACTACAGAATAATATTTTGTTCTGTAGTATATCTAAATACCAAAATATTATCTCATATTTTCTCCCTCTTTCTCTTACTCTTTACCAAGTTTTCCTGGTGGCTTGGCTTCCCTGACTAAAGAATTAAGTCTCATTTTTACTTTCCATTTCTATTTTCTTACCACTTAGTTGGCTCCCTTTGTCTCTGTACCTTTACCGACATTAGGATCTCACCTCTTTCTTCCTCCCCTAATTCATAAGCACCACTCCTATCAAAGTCCCATCTCTTAACCCTGGGTATCAATCAAACTGTGAGTTTTCCAGAATCTGTTTCCCAGTTTTCCCCTTGGCTTTCCTGGTCTCCCATCCGAACTGCTTCTTTGTGCACCTCTTGTTCTTTCTCTTGGCTCCCAGTCTTGATTCCTGTGATCACTCTTGCATCACCAATTGCACAAGTGATTTCAGGTGCAATTCTGATTAGCCTGCGTCCACACAGTGATCAGTGATCCTGTGTGCCTAGAAAGGACACTGTGTGCTGCTCATGACCTGCAACAGGAAAAAAGCCATTTCTTGTTAGCAGTGTAAGAACCTTAGAGCAAAGGAGTTGACCTTCTGATTGAATATAAGCACAACCATATTAAATGAGTCAATACAAGAAAATTATTTCTGATACTATGTATGTACATATTTCTTCTCTAAAATGTATCATTATTTTCTAATGTATATGATCTAACAAAAATGAAACATGAAATGCAGTAGCAACCACTAAAAAAAAAAATTCAAGGACATCTAACTTTTTCTCTCACTTTTGCCCTTTGTTTATCCTTCCCTGTGATTAGATAAACAAAATAAAAAACAAAATGCTGTATTTCTCTTCTTATGCCAATCAGAACCAATACGAAAAGAATGTGTGTTGACTCAGGTTTGGAGTTATTTCAGGAAGACAGATATTGACCTTTTAATTGATAAATATTCTTATTATCCGGGAATGCCAGAAAAGAACTATGTCCTGCTTGTCTAGTTTGTATTCGCTGACTTTCTATGGGATATAGATGCATTTGTAATACTCTTTTTCAAGTGCTAAAGGATTTCTAAAATTTCAAACTGATTAATATGTTTCTGCTGTTCTGGATTTTGATGACATTTACGATAAAACAACCTACATTTGACTTTGGTTTAAAAAGAACCTCTTCTTAAGTGTATGGCTTACATTTTGTCAACACAGTATTAATGTGCTTTATATTTACACTGTTTTCTCAGCTCTAAATTAATATATCCAGCTTTTGGTTTTCTCCATAGGCACTTTAACCTCAGTGTTTCCAAAACTCCATTCGTCATCCTCCCTAACTTCTCCCACCGCCCCCAACAAAAAGTTCCTTTACCTCCAAGAGCCTCTATTTTGGTTAACGGAATCAACATTATGGAATCACCCAATCAATAAAATTAAGACAAATCCTAAACATTTAAGCAGGTCATCTACACCTTGGTAACCCATCAATGAATTACCTACCTCCTGTGGCTACTGTCATTTCTTAGTTGCATGTTCTTTAGTGTCATTTATCTCCATTATTCAGTAGCCTACTCATTATTCTCTATGTCCCTTAGTCCAGACCCAAAGTCTGGTGATTCAGATTGGTGTTCTTATAGTCCATCTACTATATTTCCCCTGCATTTACGTTTCTCAAAGACGTTATCAGTTTCTCTGTTCACAACCGTTCAAGGGCTCCCAATGCCTTATGATACCATGTGAGCTCTTTTAAGTGAGTTTTCATGAAGAAGCCCCTCTCTACCTTTTCAACCATGATTGCTGCTGTGCTGCATAGTTTGATCACTCTTATGCTGTGATCCAGCCATAACAAACTACTTGAAGTCAAAGCAACAGAATCCTCACCTAATAATTAGAAGTCATAATGAAAGTCATCAACGTGTTTCTGGATGTGGTTTCACAAAGATCTCAAAGTGAATACTAAATTAGCCAACCTTACAGTGATTTTCTAACCCATTTAAAAGTTATAAAGTGGGTCATCAGCACTAGAAGCAAGTGTGACTGGGGAGGGTGGGAACTTGCAGTCTAAATTATTTTGATATTTACATGAAGAATGACTGATATATGCTTTGATAAAACTCTTGCAACTTCTAGCTTAGTCACACCAAGAAATATAGGTGTAAAGAACTAAATATAACCATATAGTCTATGATATGGTTTAGCTATGATATGGTTTAGCTGTCTCTTAACCCAAATCTCACCTTGAATTGTAATAATCCCCATATGTCAAGGGCAGGGCCAGGTGGAGATAACTGAATCATGAGGGTGGTTTCTCCCTTGCTGTTCTCATGGTAGTGAATAAGTCTCACAAGATCTGATGGTTTTATAAATGGGAGTTCCCCTGCACAAGCACTCTTGCCTGCCACCATGTAAGACATGCCTTTGCTTCTCCTTTGCTTTCCACCGTGATTGTGAAGCCTCTGCAACCATGTGGAACTGTGAGTCCATTAAGCCTCTTTCCTTTATGACTTACCCAGTCTCAGGTATGTCTTTATTAGCAGCATAACAGCAGACTAATACAACAGGCTAAGAAGGGAGTTACAATATTGGCCAGGGTGATTGACCCGGACTATGAAGACGAAATCAGTCTACTACTCCACAATGGAGGTAAGGAAGAGTAGGCATGGAACACAGGAGAACTCTTAGGGTGTCTCTTAGTATTGCCATGCCCTGTGATTAATGTCAATGGGAAACTACAATGGCACAATCCTGGCAGGACTACAAATGGCCCAGACACTTCAGGAATGAAGGTTTGGGTCACTCCAGCAGGTACAAAACCACAACCTGCTGAGGTGCTTGCTGAAGGCAAAGAGAATAAGGAATGGGGGTAGTGGAATAAGGTAGTCATCAATAGCAGCTTCAGCCATGTGACCAGTTGCAGAAATGAGGACTGTAATTGTCATGAGTATTTCCTCCTTATTTTGTTGAGAACATGTTTGCACATATATACACTTGTACTAAGAAAATATATTCATTTTATTTCCTTTATTTTTCCTTTATCATGTGATGTAAGATTTGTTGACTTCATATCAGCATTTAAGTGTTGTTAACTTTAGGTAATAGCATTTGGATTGGGGATTGGTGCACTTCCAGTTGTACAAAGGATAGCTGTATTGTGTTAGGTGTAATTATGACCTTATTATTGGCTTCAGTTGAAGATTATGTGTGATTTCAGGAGATGTGGTTGGGTTCAAGTTGACAAAGTTGTGATGGTTAATATTGAGTGCCAACTTGATTGGATTGAAGTATGCAAAGTATTGTTCCTGGATGTGTTTGTGAGGGTGTTTCCAAAGGAGATTAACATTTGAGTCAGTGGACTGGGAGAGGCAGACCCACCCTCAGCCTGGGTGGGCCCTGTCTAATCAGCTGCCAGTGTGAAAGGAGGCATGGAGAGAACAGACCTGCTGAGTCTTCTGGCCTCCATCTTTCTCCCATGCTGGAGGCTTCCTGCCCTGGAATATCAGACTCCAAGTTCTTCAACTTTTGGACTCTTAGACTTATATCAATGATTTGCCAGGGACTCTGGGGCCTTCAGCCACAGACTGAATGCTGCAATATTGGCTTCCCTCCTTTTGAGGTTTTGGGACTTGGACTGGCTTCCTGGCTTGCAGACCTATTGTGGGACTTCACTTGTAATTTTGTAAGTCAATACTCCTTAATAAACTCCCCTTCATATATACGTCGATCCTGTTAGTTTTGTCCCTTTGGAGAATCATGACTAATACAGTCTATTAAAATAATGATAAACATTGACAAATAACATTTATACCAATATTCTAAGGCACTTTGGTGACAGAATATCTATTAACACATTTTTTTCCTGAGAAATAGCAAAGCTTATAAAATAAGTACTTTTATCCCCAGATGGATAGGAAACTAGGCTTCAACTGGTGATTGTACCAGATAGTTAATAAATGGCAGAGCCAGAATTTGCCCTCGAGCTTGTTGATTTCAAAGCTAGTGCCTTTTAGCCACCATGCCATTTGCCTCTGTATTATATCAGCCTAGCCACCATCAGATACTGTGTATACACACATACATAAGCACACAACAGTCATGGAGACAAAAGCAATTATATGTAATTCTGAGACAAACTAGATGATATAATCCTTATAAGACCTTATAAGAAGAAACTTGCAATTGAAACCAAAGAATAGTTCAATTCCATCAATAACTTACTGCTTGCCAGTGATAATCACTCTGGGTCAAGGTTGACATACATTTTAGATTTTTTAAATAATATTATGTACTTCCTCCCATAACAAAAATTTAAGTTTTCCCAATAACCTGGCCAAGCTAGAAAAAGAAGACTAAAACTCATGTCTGATCTAAACTCTTAGCTTAGTTACTATCTTATTAGAAATGAACTGGGTCACTGTCCAGTCTCTGTACTTTCTTCTGGAAAGCACATCTTCTTTGAGGGGACTGTTCCTTGCTTCTACCTCAGTTCTGCATGCATTAGAGTTCACTCCACCTCCCAGACCACAGGCATGGGAGCTGGGGGAAAGAGAAGCTTTGCCCTGTGTGAGTCTGATGGTGCTGGAAACTGGGACCCAGCCTGAGACAGAAGCTGTTCTACTACAGGAAAGAATAAAGCCAACACCAGCAGAGAAGAGATGAGACAAAAAAGATCTCAGAGTGTTCCAGGAATATAGCACTCCAGGAACTGGACCCAGTCCTTGCGGCATCAGAGTTTCCAGGCTCCTCTTTCAAGGCTTTTTGGACAGTGTTCATTTGAATTCTGCAAGCTAGTAATTCTCCAGTATATCCCCTCTAGACAAACTTCAGATAGATTTCTGTCTTTGGTCATTAAGATTCCTAACAAATACAATCAATATTTCAAAAACAATACAGGGAGAAAGATTAATACTTTATTATTTTAAAAATTTTGTTTGAAAGTCTTTGTACAGAATAACATAATGTACTGCATAAAATATTTGAAATAGCTGAAGTTTACAAGTTTATAAAGATGAAACAATGAGATAGTGATTACATTAAATGGTTACATTAAGTCTCAGGGGAAACTGAATTTTTAATAGGAAAACACCCTATGTACAATGTTACTATTTAAATGCATTCTTTTTCATCTTAATGCTTAGTCTTGTCACAAACAAGAGGTAATCAAATTATTTCTAGAACTAAATCAGAGCATCGTGGTGCTGAACAATATATGTATACATATATTCAAACTGTATTTATGAAAATCCATAGAAAATAAAAAATAGACTGTGAAACCAGTATTCTTCATAGATTTTGCAGACGATTTTAATCTGATTCATCACTGCTGAAGTAGGAGCTATCACAGTATTCTGCTGTATATAGAAATTTGTGAATGGTTGGGTTCATCTTCGGTATCCAGTGTCGGGGAATCAGGTATGTTGAAAGATTAAATAAATCTACGAATACCTTGTACCTATCACTGGAAAAACATACATGAAGATGTGTTACACTGGTTGACATGAAATATTTAAAGTTTTCAATCAGAAAATTTATTTCTCAGATATTTTCCATAGTTAGTATTCAATATTATAATATATATTGCATGTTGTATATATCATATATTAAATTAGGTATTATGTAGTATTAGTATTGATTGCCTACTTTTTATTCCATTTTCAAAGTTTATGCCCATAAAACAGTATTATGTGTTTTAGAACAGGGTGTTTCCTATTAAAACCGAGAGTCTTATTGCTGACACCTTCATAAAGATAAGGACGTGTTCTCATTTCCTACTTCTGAAGGATGCTATGCAAGGTAATACATTTAAAGCATACAGAGTCTTAGATGCTCATTTGGAAATATTTCCAACTGAAAAGATGCCAAATAACTGCCCTGAAAGGTTTAATAAATTGAAATGCCATCTTAGACTCATAATAAATGTCCATGAAGTAGTTTTAACACTAAAATTGCTTTTGTGTTGTTAGTCAACAATTTTAACTGTTGCAATTTTATGGAGGAAGAACATTTGCCTTTGAAGTCAAATAAATCTGGGTTCAAATTCTGGTTCTATCACTTACAATTCAAGGACCTTTGACAAGTTGTTTAAACTTCAATGCCCCAGTTTCTAACTCTATAAAATGAAAACTTTAGTCCTTCCTTTTGGTCAGATCTTTTTAAAACTGAGATAACAACACCCTAGAGATGCCATTTGTGTTCATTATTCCCACCACCCACAGATGTGTGTGCTTATTTGGTATAAGCAGTTATCAACTGTTTTGTGCTTACAGAATTCATTTCCAGGGAAAGTGAAAATGTCTAAAAATGATGAAAATTTAAACCTGCGTATTTTAGAAACCAACCAAGCTGGTAATAACAGTAGGGACGAAAGCAATGTGCTGTAAAGATTTGAGGTGGGGCTAAATGCAAATGTCTAATTTATTCTTGAATTGATTCTTCTTTTTCAAGGGACCATAGAAGTTTTTCAGTTTCCCGATGTATCCATTTGTCCATTTATCTATGATATTGTGAATATCAAAATAAGAATGTACATCCCTTAGAAACCTCTCTAGCATATTTTAAGTCCTCAATAAATGTTGATCTCTTTCCTTGTAAACACTTTAAAAGGGGCACTCTCTGGAGTACATGGAAATAGTTTTATAATATAAAATAGAGTCATATCAGAAAACAAGACGCTACTTTAACTGTGTCATTAATCTAGCCAGGAAGACATTAGTAGAATTAATGATCAATGTCTTAGTCTGGTCAAAACTTGAGCCACAATGAGTTGAAGACTTTTCTGCCTGGATGTAAGCACTGTTAAACCCTTTGTGTCCTCACATATCATGCAGGCATTGATACCATATCCCTTTTCATACAGGATCAAAACAGTGAAGGTTCATAATTAAAGATTTTATAAAATTACCACCAAAAGACTGAATTGGAATATTCTAACTACAAACGTGTTGTTAGTAGTTCAGACAGGAGCAAATAAAATGGCTTTTTTTAGATAACAAATGTATAGGTGGAGAAACTAATTGTTGGTGACTGCCACCAGGAAGAAAGGAGAATTTCCCCACCTACCTCACGGTTGATCGCAGGTAGTGATAGCCTGAGGAACCACCGGTGCCAGCTTTGCTGCCCAGCATTCTGTGCACCATGCACACATGGTTATCTAGGCAAACATACAAATTTACTCCATGGATATTTTTCCACCATTAGTTCCACAATGTTCTAACAATGAGGGGTTGGTAATGATAATTGCTTCTGAGAAAATGTTGACAACTAACGGCCATATGGAAGGCTCATACATGAGAGCCAGATGAGACTGTGAGGTTGCCTAGCGCTCCACTTGCTTCAGGCTACATGCATTTCACTCCATCCTTCACTGCATTTAGCCCATGGATACAATAGAAGAGACCAGGATCATAATATGACTCATGAGTCCATGCCACCTTTGCCTTTATGGGGTCCTTCATTTAAAAAAATAAAAAAACTATTAAAATTAAAAATTTAAAACTGCATTGGCATAATGGCAAATAAATTACTCTTATGTAATAAAACTTTTATGACCTAAAGTTTAATTTTTCCTTTAGATTTTAAAATAAAATATTTTCGTGAGCCCCCAAAAGTATTGTGGGCCTTAGGTACTGTGCCTAGTGTGTATATGGATAAGTTGGCCCTGGGAGAGAGTGATGGCCAAGCTGATTTGTATAAAAGAATGCACCCACACACAAAGGAGGGGGAAAGAGAGAAAGTGGGCAGGAGGGCACACAGAAGACCAAGATAAAGAGCACAGGAACAGCATGTGGGGAAGCAACATGGGGTGAGTGGGAAGGACTTACATCTCCATTTGGTCATCAGTGAATCTATGTCCATAAGAGAAGTCAGCAACTGAAAAGGCACCTGGAACCTAGGCTCTTCCCTAAAGGAAAAAAAGAAGAAAAACAAGAATATATTCAAGTAAATCGAGTGTGTTAGGAGGAGCATGAGTTTGACAATCAGTTGGCCCTGGAAACAAATGTCAGCTTTGCCTGTGAGGAGCTGTGGCAGCTTTGGCTTATTCTCTCAGTCTCAGTTTCTCCGTCTCAAAGATGAAATAATACTACTCAACTTGCAGTGTTTGTTTGAAGCCTAGAAAAGTCCATGTAATATACATGAAGTAATCACCTAGAGTCGCACCTAACATTGGTTCTTATTAAAAGCGAGACAGGTGCACTATTACAGATTTCCCAGCCGAAAATAATCAAACACTTCTAGGCAAAGATATTAAAACACAAAAGGAAAAACCACTTTTTATTTCTTTTCATCGATTTGTTTTTTTGTTTTGTTTTGTGTTTTTTTTTTTTTTTTACATCTATTTCTTCACCTTTCTCAGCATATTTTCTACTTAGGACACATATGCCTAATCGGCATACATTTACTTGAGTTTAGGAAAAAAGTCAAAAGATTTTGTTTATGTTGCCATTTTGAAGAAAGACTTGAGAAGATTTTAAAAATTAAATACACAGAAGCATGACAGCCTGTAAATATGGGTATTTTTTTACTAGTGTGATGTTTATTGTTCTGACACATTTAATTCATGAACCCTGAGGATGGGACCTTCATACAATAGAGTAGGAGTGAGTCAATATTTCAGGAATACTTCAAACTTTTTAGACAATGAAGCTAATTTTACTTGAAATTGCTGAATAAGTGGTACAGTTTGCAAGTTATTTTCACTTCATGCATTTTTTATTTTCTTAAACAGGAATAATCTTAGAGCATTGTTTAATGATAGAACACATTTCATGAGTGAGTCTCTGAGAGAGTAAACTGGCCATTTAGGACACTTAATGTTACATAGTGCTTTTTAGAATTCAGTTAAAAAGGATATTTGATTAATTTGTGCAGTGTTTAACCCCTTTTAACCCTGTTCAGGGAAAAAGTTATGCCTTTACTATTTAAAAGAAAAAAAAAGGGACGGGGGCATAAAACTTCATTACTAATTATCTTCTAAGTTTTCTACAAAAACTAAATTACTGCATTAAACTATGATTGTAATTTTTAGGTTTTATACTGGACATGTTATCCATATCCACCCCTCAATTTTAACTTCAGTCTCTCTTCGGATTTGCTTTACCTGTAAAAATATATCATCAATGCTCCCTGAAGTGCTCTGTATGACAGCCGTCTTTCACCTGCAAAATACATACTAAATTTAAATTTTTTAGGTCATTTAAGGTAATTTTGTATTAATTTGGCATCGTCATCTTAAAAAATTTAATGGATTACATGTGTTTAGAAATCAATATAAGTTTCAGTTTACATTTTTTATCCCTTAGGTTGAATTTGTAAACATATCACTTAAAATACAATTTTAACATTGGATTTTAAAAAACAAACTAAAAATGTACATATTTTAAATTTTCAAAACCTTCAAATAGCATGTTAGGAAAACCTGATTTTTCTAGAAAATACTTGACTTTCATAATAAAATTCATTTTCCGAGTAAAAGAATATGTGTCTTTCATTTCAAAAAAGTAGTGATGTGTTATAAGCATCATTTCAAAGTAGTTTTCATTAATTCACTAGACATTAGTTAACTTGTTTTTAATGAGCACAATTATGTAAAATCATACATGTGTGCTCTAATGAAAGACTTTCTCCCTGCTGCAGCGAAACAAGATTTTGCTATTCTTTACTGAGATTTGTTTTTTTAAGAAAACAGAAGCTAACAACTTTTAAGCTTATAAAACTTAATACCAATTTCATGTATTGCTATGTTTTGTACTTGTGTTATAAAAATTAATTTTTACTTTTATTCTGCATATTTCCAAAAAGGTTTGGGATGCGTTACAATAAAAGTTCTAAGTCAAAATGAACACAAAAGTTTAGAAATGAAAGTACTGATTTTATGGCTCAATAAATTTCAGGAACTAACAGCTCAGTACCAATTGTGCCAAAAGTCTAAATGTATGCTTTCCTGGTATCTTGGTCAGTCAAGCAGATTTGTATGAAAGAACTCACCCACACACAAAGGAGGGAGGAAGAGAGAAAGAGGGCAGGAACATTCCAAGCCCAGAGAACACATAAAAAGACTCTTTGATGATAAATCCAAATAACTAAACTTAGCTAATAAAAGAAACGTAGTATGGCTGGACCACATGAATATGAGATCATAAAAGGCCTTATAGACCACGTTAAAGATTTTATCTTAATTCTAAAACAATGGGGCGACATCAGTACTTGCTCTCACGGTAGCTATTCCTTCCTTTTCTTACCTCTACCATAGTGTTTACTGTTACAATGATTTGTCTTCATTTCTGTCCCTATTAGGCTGTGAACTACTTGAGAAACTATATGTAATTCATCTTGATATCCCATATATCTGGCAGAGACTATAAATTTTTTTCTAATGTTTTTCAAATAATCTGGGCATGGAAACCCGTTAAAATAGGTTTATCACCAAAAACATTTACTCCATTTTTGTTTCTATCAGTAGAATATCAATTTTCATTCTATTTCTCCCAAGTAAGGCTTGATAGTCTTATAAAATGATGTCTTGATCTCATATTCACACATTTCAGGGAAAAGATTCATAAAGTAAAAATATCTACCTTTACTAAGGAGATGTTCATGACGTTTCTCATCAAATAAGGACAGTAGCACCTCTTTTTGCTTCTGAAATTCAGCCACCTGTTCCTCTTTTTCTTCAGACTCTTCTTTAGCCTTTAGGAAAAATATGGCATTAATAGTCCTGAGAGAGAATAAGTAGATTGATATTTTAGAAAACTTTGCTTATGAGGAAAAGACTTGTGGTTGCAGAAATGATGTACTTTTAATATTTACTGTATCTTCTAATATTACTATTTGGAAATTATGTCTTATGAGAAGGAATCTTCCACATACTCAGTGGTTCTATTCTTTTATTTAAGTTTAAATGATTTCTCAATATTAAATATTATCTTCATAAATATAATGAGCAATGGACTCAGATGGACAAAATTGGAGATAACTACCAGCAGTTAATAATGATCTAATTTTAAACAAGAATTATTTAACACAGGAAGTAAGGTAACTTCACTTAGAAAAAGTTAAGAATTCCTAGTCAGAAGAACTATTAACCCTATTGAAATTCTATGTTCTATATTCAGTGTTGAATTCTGTAAATATAATTTCTTAGATATTTCTCACTCATGTTTTATTCATTTTCTATCTATCTATTGATTGGTTTAAGAAAATTCTTATTTTTCTGCCTACAACACATATTCTGCTTATAAGCCAATTAATTGAGCTGGGGCAAATTATTTAACCCAATTATTTCCAATTCATCAGAACCACCACACTGTGTAGTACTAACCTATATGCATATTATTTCAAATTAATGATTTATTTATTCAATACATGTCATGCTAAGATGATAGAGATAAAATTGTGTGCAAAAATTGAGAGTCGTGATATTATACAGGAATTATCTGGTAGGAATAAGACATTGAACAAATAATCACCCAGTACAGTCATTAAATTACAACCATAGACTATGCTATATGTCATAACTTAAAGTAATAAGGAGTTTAGGAAAGACCTTTCTAAAGAAGTTTTCCTCGAGCCAAGATCTTAAGAGTGGGAAGGAGTTAGTTGGGGAAGAACATTCCAAGCCCAGAGGAGAACACATAAAAGGACTCCTTGGTGATAAATCCAAAGAACTAAACTTAGCTAATAAAGAAACTTAATATGGCTTGACCACATGAATGTGAGATCATAAAGGCCTTATAGACCAGGTTAACTTTATCTTAATTTTAAAAACAATGAGGCAACATCAAAAGGCTTTACACAAAAGGGAGATGTGATCAGATTTGCCTTCTGAAAAGATTACTCAGACTGCAATGTGGAGACTAAATTGGAATAGAGGCATACTGGGAAGGTGGGGGAGCACAGTTCAGATATTATTATAGTCCAGGTGAAAAACGATGGAGGGTTGCACTTGAGTGGTAGTGGTAGATTAAAGGATGATATTTGAGAGCTAATAGGTAACATTGGTAGGACTTGATGATAGCTTGAAGAAGTGGTGAAACAAGAGGGCGGAGCCAAGGATCACTGATTGATAAGAGTCTGACGACAGCCTAGATGGATTATAGGAGAAAAAATTCTTTAATGCAGAGAAGACAATGTTGGTACGAGAGTGGACGGAAGGGGAAATGTTCAAGTTTGGTTTTATTGGTGTGTTTTTGAGAGGACCAGGAGGAAATATCAAGTAAGGTATTATATACGTGTTCTGAAATCTAAGGGGATATATAAACCAGAGATAAATGTTTGAGAATTATGGTGGCTAAGTAGATATTGAAGCAGTGGGTATAAATGACACCATCTAATGAAAGAGTATAGAGATAGAACAGAAAGGATCTAAGCCAATGGACTACAAAACTCTACCATTTATTGGTCTGAGAGAGAAATAAGAGCAAGTAAAAGAGATAGAGAAATAAGGGCCAGAGAATTAGAAGCAAACATAATGGTATGTACTAAATCCAAGAGAAAAGAATGTTCAAGAAAGAATAAGTAGTAGTCATTAGTATTGAATGTTTCTGCGAGGTCAACTAAGTTAAGATTAAAAATGGCCATTGGATTTATGTACATGAAGGCCACATGAGAATGATGGTACAGGAAGACAGCTTGAAGTAAGCTCAGGATTAGCTGAGAGATAATTATTCTGACTTCTGCTTTCAATGCTTTACAAGTATTTATTTAATTTCCTGTTCATAATAATCTTATGAGTTAGATATTCTTATTTTTCTATTTTGCCAATGCTGAAAGATAGGCTAAGAGAGGTGCAGTCACTTGTTCTCTGTCACATAGTTGTTTAAGAAGTGGAAGTGGAAATGGAACCCAAGTAGCATGACTTCAAAGTCTATGCTTTCAGCACTACCTGATGCAACCTCTCAAGATGTAGAATTTAAACAAGTCTTCCAGGAAATTTAGTCATGCCAAGAGGATGAGAGACCTGAAAGATCAGGGCAATGAGCAATCAACAGTATCTTTTAAGTAGGAGAAAACTGACATTGTCTGAGAGCTGCCAGAAAGCACCCAGTAAATATACAAGAGCAAAAGCAAAGCTACAGGGCTAAATAGATTTGGTTCGTTAGTCCACTGTGGGCCTAGTTCTGTCTAAAATTGGTTCTAATATAGAATTTTCAATAGAAATGAAAAATAATATTAATCTCAGCTAGTTATCATAGACAAAATTCTCCCGTGCAATGAAGGTCTTATTTTAGTATAATATTTATCACACATAAAGAAAATGAAATCAATCATGTCACATAGTCCAAGAAAATACATTTGTCTAAGAAAAAAATATGAGAAAGAGAAAAGGTTAAGAGAAAAGCAAAAAATAATTAAAATAAAATTTTGAATATTTCTGTATTGAATTTATATTAACTCATGTCATCTAAATACCTGAATCCTTATGAATTCCTCTTCCAGGCCTCTGGTGATATTTTTTTCAAGCTTTCCCCAGAAGTTAAATCCATGTGGCTCTAAACCTGGAGTTCTTTCCAGCCATGCCTTAAATAAACATTATTTTTTAAGTGAGTACATGGTAAAATTATGTAAAATTCATTGTAACCGACATGTATAAACTTAAAACAAGAAATCTTCATGGTTTCCAGAAACATATGCTACAAGTTTTATTTGTAAATGTTTTTTATTTCTCTTCAATTTCTTCATTTATGAAATAATTAATATATTCAATTTTCTTAATTTTTATGGCAATGGTTAATAATGTTTACTCTTTATTTCTTAAGAAATATGTGATTACAGAAATTCCAATTGTCTTCTAGAAATCTACAAACATATTTAAACATATGTTCTATCTAAACATATTTAAAGAGTATATTCTTAATAATTATTTTACTAATATATTCTGGTTTATTCTCAAGTTACTTTATGTCATAGGAGCTTAAGAAATTACGATATGTATAAGATACGATCTCTTCTAAATTCATGGGCACTGTATACTTAGCAACTTTGAAATTAACCATCCATGCAATTACTTTGAGATTTTAAAATGTTTTTAAATCTAGAAATAAAACTAAATTCATGTACCTCTGTGAGTTCTCATTTAACCTATACTTATTATAATTCTGAAATTAGCTTTGTAATTCTTTTTCTCCCTATTCTTATATGCCATTATTTGGCATTATATATAATACATTAACCTAAATCCACATTTACAATACCCAGAGGATTAATGAGCAGAGTATAATTCAACACAAGAAAAGTTAATTTGCAGAAGAAAAGGCTTTGTAATGGAAAGCAAGACAATACAATCTTTGTTTAATAATCTATTTTGAAGAAAAAATTAATAATTCCTAAAGGCTACTTACAGACCTTTAGGAAATTTGGATATGAAGGGAACATTTTCTGAGATGTATATTCTTAGTAATTTAGTTCAGCTAAGAAAAATACTAAATAACTGGAAATTTTCAATTACAGAATATTTTAAAACAATAAAGTTCACTAAATAATCACACTCAGTCTAAAAATCAGCTAATTAAGTGTCAGAAGGGATATTTAAGGAATTGTTTTATTGAGATGATAAGGTTATTAAATATTAGCATACAATTGATTACATAAGTATTTCCGAAGTTCTCAGCAGGGTTCTTGACATTTTCAATATTTTAGTAACATGAATTTACAAATTCATGTATTTTTATGAATTCTTTCTATCCTTATTTCCACTGAATGTAACTCAGTTTCGATATAAGTTTTTAAAATTCTGATTTAGCAAAAGCTAAATTAAGAAGATGTATTGAGTTAAACTTTATAAATTGTATGAATCCATACCTCCACTAATTCCAGAAGTGTCTTTTCCTGCTCAGACTTAAGTAGCAGTTCATTTTCTTCTCCTTTGAAGTTATCACGATAATGTCTTCTGTTATAAGGGACTCTCATGTTCTGAAGAACACCTATCTTGTTTTCTAATAGTCGGAACTGCAAACTCTGGAAGCCTGATGCTGGAGATAAGTACTCTCTTTGAGATTAAATGGTGGAAGGAAAGGCAAGGGAAGGGAAAGAGAGGAGAGGAGAAGAGCAGAGAAGAGAAAGTGGGGGCAGGGGAGAGGGGAGGGGAGGGGAGGGGAGGGGAGGGGAGAGGAGTCCAGAGGAGAGGAGAGGAGAAGAGAGGAGAGGAGAGGAGAGAAGAGAAGAGCTGACATTATCAACCACCATAATGGTTTCTTCTATTGTAAGAGATTGTAGAGACTGTCAGTTTTACTCTTGGATATCAAGAGCAGATACACACAACTGTCTAGAGTTAGACCTGTGATTTGACTCACTGAAATCAGAAAAATGAGCTACTTAAATATCATCGGATATCAAAAATGTTATTACTCCCACTCCCCATATTATATCTTTGTGAATGTCTTTCATTTCACTGCTGCTAAGACTTTAACGTTTTAAATTCACCACAAATTCTACTTTTCCTTTGTCAGACATGTTCAGGACATGCATGTTACATCCTACACCCAATGGAAGTTTCTTAAACTTTTTTCTTCTCACATTTTGGTAAGAAAAAAGCTATCTATATGGTATTGCCTTGAAATGTACAGGTAAAATTTATGGTTTAATCCATAACTTCTACTTTGATTGACATGCTTCTGTATATATCACTCCTGTTTTGAGTTTTTATATTTTTTAAATTTAATTACATGTATTTTATTAGCTATTTTAGTCAATGTGCTAAGTTGTCTAAAATTCTTTTTGGAGAAAAACAGGACACACAGTGATGAATTTAAATTAATTGATCATATTATGCTTACATGTAAAAATGAATAATAAAATATTTTTAATAACTTCTCAAATGCTTTGTGATCGAAGACCCCTAAGTCCATATAGTGACAAAGTGTTAGTAAGACAGGCTCCTCATGGCACAAAACACACACATGCTGCTTTTACCCCACCAAAATGAGAAAGTAAATTCCATCACATTTTTTAAAATGCCAAATGTGCACACCTGAAGTCATTGAAGTCCAAGGCTGTCATCGTCTCCAGAATGGAAAACTGCTGCACCAGCAGTTTCAGGATCACTGACACTCGGTGCATCCGAGAAACAACCTTAAGCATGTTCCTTTCATCTCTGACCTGAAGGTTAAGAAATGAAACACTGAGTTAGCAATGCTGACCTCTAGAAAATACAAAATAGACAATGGCAATGCATTCCCATTAATTTTGTCTCTAATTTGGTTTTAAAGGGAAACTTTGAAACTAAAATTTGCAAAGAGTATATAACAGTTCTGAATTGTGGGCAAGGAATTTCTGCAAAATAAGAAATTTTTTCTTTCTTTGACAATAGAAAATTATATAGAAGCATAGTAGAAGTAAATTCTAGAATACAACCCCCCACTGATTTCAAAACAAGTTTCTCTTTTAGTTTTGTTTCAAAGAACAGAGGTCAAGATAACACAGGAACTTCTGAGTGAGGGTTAAACAACATGTGGATCAATCTACTCTTTACTGAGGGCCAAAGTTGCCACTGACACAAATGGGAAGTGGATTCATGCAGGCAGGAAGGGTCCCATCTGTATGGGTCCCATGTGCTCTGTCTCCTAGCCCTTCTTCGAGCAGGGGCTCAGAGGTAGAGGACCCAAGGAAGGATCCTCAGAGCCATGGCAAGAGAAAGCAGGGTGGGAGATGGAGAAGTGCACCTCAAACTCCTGCCATCACTGGAAGCTTTCCCTCCTCTCCTCTCACTCTTTGTCCTCCTGTCCTTTCCTTCCCCATTGCCCCATTCCCCTTTTCCCCCTTTTCTTCCTCTTTTTCTTCCTCCCACCACTCTTTCTCTACTGCCTCCTTCTCTTCCTTTTTCACTTTCCTTATTATTGCTCCCATCTTCCTGCAGCTAATATTCAGTAGAAATACAATTCTGGTACCTGTTAATTAAAGGATCCCCATTAGCTTGGTAATCCACCATCATTTATAACATCTTTGTGGGTGGAAATGAGTTCTAAACAAGGGACTTGAAACTGAAATTTGAATGGAACCTTAAAGTCACATGTAATTTCAAAATAGCAATGGAAAAATATGACTGAACTCCTCATTCATTCATAAAATGTCTGTTTGTTCTATCATTAAACGTTAAGACCACCATTAGGTGTTAATGTTTTTCTCTCATTAATAATACTTTCCATATCTTCCAAAAATATACATGAAACCAATATTGTGACATAAGAACTTACATGGCCATTCTGAAAGATCTCTCGAACAGAATCCAACTCCCAGAGGATTTGCTTAAACCAGAGTTCATAAGCTGTAATAAGGAAATCATTGTCAGTTGGAAAGTTATGGGAGCCTTTTTGGCCATTATTATATGAAAGATGTGTTTAACATGTTGAAAGAGAAATTAAAATGTTACCTTAAAATCAATAAATGTAAATATAGTCCCATTGTATGCCAGAAATAAATGTTAGTGTTAAAGTTGTAATAGCCTCCTTTTATTAAATGTTTTAATATGCTAGACATGTTACCTAATGCTTCATATTCATTATTATTACACTAATTCCTCTCAACAAATGCATTTTTAGGTCTTTGAGGATATAGCACATAACCTAATTCTAGCTTCCTCTATGGAAGCTGGAAGTATGTGGGGAAGCAGAAGTGATAATCAACTTCAACTACACACTGAGAAATTAATATTTCCTAACCTAAATGAAAGACTGTAGGATTTTAAGAACTTGAAAATACAAAGCTAAGTTACTTAAAATGCAGCATTTTGTCTGTTTGTTTTATTTGTGAAAATCCTAGCAACTCATAGACTTAGCACATATGGGAAAGCGGCCAGATGTTTGTGGTCAAAGGAAAATGACAAAGCTTCATATTACTGTAACAGCTAATTCCCGGGGGAACTTTGTGGCAATTGAGTTCACATTATCCAGTAGATCATCTTTCAGAATTTCCATGAGTCCAAGGTTTATTTGTTCAAACCTGAATACTGCCAAAGCTTTTCTGTCAAAGGATTAGGTTTGTTCTCCCCTTTTACTATGGGCTGTCAAACAGTAACATTGGCGTTAAAGAAAAGTGATACGGTAATGACATGTTGGAAGAAGCATAGTTGGAATCAATCTATCTGAAGTGACGGGCTGTGTCAATTGGGGCAAAACCATTTTCTTTAACTTCAGTTGATTCATTTGCAAAATGATCAGTTACCCACCTACAATTGGAAACCTATGATTCAAAACCTTAAGACTTACAGCAGTATGATAGACATGGATAGACATTTTGACTCCTTTGTGTTGCTAGATGATTCATAGCAAATATAAATGGTTCTCCCCGTTGATTTGTCCTTCCCATAGTATTCTTTGTCACTAGAAACTAAGGACTTACTCATACTCATCCATTTTTCTTCAGTACCTAGCACAGTGTCAGGCACAAAGTAAATATTGGGTGATTATTTTTATTTTTATGAATAAATTAAATAGACATTGTAATAATTAGATGACACAGGAAGTCAATAATCTTAGAGATCTTCAGTGCATCCTATTTGGTTCTATCATATGGATAAAGGCAATGTTTCCATACTAATTAAGAGAATCCAATTATAACTCTAAGTTATGTTTAAAAAGACTTTGGGGGACCTAATTTTTATATTTGAGCAAAGAACAATCAAACATTTATTGATCAGTTTATGTATATCTTTTTTAACCCTATGTAACCACTGCCTACATGTTATAACTAAAGAATAGAAGAAAAGTGTTTTTATAAAATAATGATAGCTACCATTTGTTGCATGTTTATTATGTGCTATACCTCGGGCTAAATGCTTAATGCACATTATCTTATTTATCTTCCTAGGAACTCTGTAAGTGAGAGCATCAGTAATTCTCTCCATTTTACATATGGGGAAATGGAGGTCCTGAGATCTAAGCAACTTGACCAGAGTCACACAATTTATAACAGTAGAACTGAGATTCTAAACAATTTTTAAATTCCTAATTTATGCTACCATACCATGATTCTTCTCCTATTGATATTGCCTCGGTATAAGCCACCCATAAAAGTATAAACATAAAAACAGGAGAACTGACACATTAAGCCAGTTTTTTAACTTTTAATTTCTTTACCAGAATTTATTAATTTAGTCAATCACATTGGAAAGCATCCGTTTGAGGAAAGAACACAAAGAATTGGTAAGGCAGGGAAACACATCTAGATGTGGGGCACTGGCAGGCAACAGTGATTGGGCTCCAGTCATTAAGAGGTCAGTATAGTGGTACTGAAAAGCTTAAAGTAAATGTTACTAATATTTTGGGGTCACAGACCTCTTTAAGGTAATATTCATGAAAATTTGTGCATAATTTTGGAGTTCAGGGACCTTCTAAACTTCTGAAGTCATGAACACATAGGCTAAAAAAAAACCCACTGCCCAGAAATTATTATAGAAATCTGGAAAGGATAAACATACATTTTTGGACAAAATTTACATTTGTCTTTATTACCATATTTGTATAGGATTATGTCAATCCAGCATAAATTTCAATGATCTTGAAAATAGTTTTTTAGTGTTCCGAAGTGAGAAACGTAACATCTTCACTTGTGAATTCCTAGTGAAATTCCAAGAGGCAGAAAGTCCCCTTGGAGTTAAGAACAAAGCTAAAGTCCTACTTCACCTATTAGCAGAGGAGTAACATAAAGAAGACTATTGAAATCCTTATATCAGTCCTATGAGAATTCATCTGGCAGCAAAATATTCTCAAACATTTCTAACAGAGGTGATTCCATGATCTTTCATCATTTTGTAGTTTAAAAATTGTAGCTTTCCTCGTTATCAATGAGAAATGCCTGTGGAATATTGTCCAAAACCTTTGTGCAACTTACCTTGATGAGTTATGATAAAAAGATGTTCATCATGGATTTTATTTCCTTTTGTTTCACTTTGCAGTTCTTGTGCATTCAAAACTTTTTCCAACTTGAAATGAAAAATAAAAAGCCTGTCTGAAATTGCAGAACTTGGTTTTTATCAACTTTAGTAAGAAGTAGAATATGATAATGACAAATGCTCCTCCAAACTCAAAATTCTCAGAAACCAATCTAGTTTCTTTTAAACAATGGACGAATCTCATCATAAAGAGTGAATTGAATTTGTGATTTTTATTCTTCTCAGAAAATTTCTATTTGGTAGGATTTTATCATAATAAATCCTATTAAGCTCTTTGAGACATCATATCCCTTTTCATGAAATGAATATGGTGAAAACTTGAAAACTTGCTGAGCTGACTATGCATTTGGCATTCTTTTATTCCCCTAAAGAGCCTATTCTAAGAATATTTTAACATTCTTTATCAGTTAATCCTTAGAAACTCACCGATGAAGACATCAAGGACTAATCATTTTGCCTCTTAAAAAAAAATAGAAGACAAACAGGCTGAAACTTGGCCCAGAATAATCTCCCAATATCTCATTCATTAACATCCCTCTTTATATGTTAATGATTTTAAGAAAATTCTCTGTGTGCCTTTTACATTTCGACTTTATGATAAGAGATTTAAAGGAGAACTTTTTCAAGATACATTTGCAGTTATCTAGGCTGACATTTATTAACCATGTCTTATTTATACAAGTTGCACAATGCCTGTGAATTATCCACAGTGTATCTTATCATGTATACACCTCCCAGATTCTAGATTCTCTGCTCTTACTTCCACTGGAGATATGAATTTTATCCTATAAGTCTCTTGAATTATTCTAACAAAAGTTGAAAACGTAAAAGTGTTTATGAATAAAAATATCCTTAGGTCCAGAAAACGATTGGTGACTTTCCCTAATTCCAAGAAATAAAATCATAAAAAGTCACTTGGCAGAGTTGAGTGCCTAACAATGGACACCAAACCCTGTAAGGACCCTGCCACTTACATGCAGGTAGTTCCCATAGATAAGACCTCCTTTGCTGGCTCTATTCACACCAGTTTGTGATTTGTCTTCTTCGCTGCCTTCTACGGGGAGTTTTTTAAAAGTATATCTGCAAATTTAATAAATCAAGAGGGAAAAATAGTGCTTTAGAAAACACAGTTAACTAATGATATGGGTGATTAAAATTCTCATTGCAAATTTTCTTTAGAGTAGATTGTTAGACAAAGGAATAAAGGTGACAGTTTTCAATGCTCCTTAAATTCAGAAATTAAAATGCTCACACCTGATACTTCTAAAAGCCAAAACCCACTTAGAATAAAGATAAATACTCACCCAAAGTTGTTTCCTAAAAATGGGCACCCACTCATGGTGAAAAGGCACTGTCTGAGAAGCACGGAGGTTTGACTCTAGGCAGATGCTATCATTGACCTTCCCAGATGTTCTACAGCTGCCTTTTATGTAGCCTGCTTACCCTGCATCAGCCAATCAGCATGCTTCTTGTACTCTTAGCTAACTTCTCATTTCCACTGGTACAGAACTGAACCTCTGTAAACTTTAGAGTGGATTTATGTTGGGCACAGTTCATTTGCTAAGAGTGAGTGATCTGCCAAATAGAGTTGTATGACTTGCCAAGTTCTGCTTTTATATTCAAAGTAACAAACATCCAATGAATCAACAGAGGCCAAGTTAAAAAAATTACATTTATTCAATCCCAAGAAAACATTTGGCATAGTATTAGGATACATAAGATGATGAGCTTGTAAAAAACAAATATGTATTCTCTCAAATTTGAATATTCTTACAGCTTCTAGACCAAAAACTGAAATTTAACACCTCTAGGGAAATTAACTGTATAATAAAGTCTGGGTACATGCTCAAAGCCCACTTCCATTCAATCATCAGAGTTCTTCTGACCTAAATATCATGTAATAATCAGCAGCAGTTAAGCTCTCAACACATTGTATTGGAATTTAAATGAACATTATCAGTTTACTATTCATCTGTGGCATACCAATGACAGGGTAGCTAGGAGTCATCCACATTAGCATACATTGCCTATATAGAATTTTAAAACAGTAGTTCAAGACCAGCCTGGCCAACGTAGCGAAACTCTATCTCTACTAAAACTACAAAAAAATTAGCCAGGCAAGGTGGCGCGTGCCTGTAGTCCCAGCTACTAGGGAGGCTGAGGCAGGAGACTCGCTTGAACCCAGGAGGTGGAGGTTGCAGTGAGCCAAGATTGTGCCATGGCACTCCAGCTTGGGCAACAGAGTGAGACTTTGTCTCAAAACAAAAGCAAAACAACAACAACAACAAAAACCAATAATAGCCATGTGCCCATAATTCTATACAGTGTCAGTGATAAAAATATTCCTCCTTGAAACATCATTTATTAATCTAAGCTCTAAACAATTGCCCCGAGAACAATTAAGCCAGGATAGAAGCTTCATGGCCTTATCCTTAGCACGCCACTGCTACTCACTAAGAACTATAGGCAGAAACAGCACTTAGCCTTTATTTAATCATCTACCATGACGGAATTTTGTCTAATTAGCCAAAGTCATTGGAAGTCAGAAACCTGATTTCTAGTCTTGGCTCTATGACTACCTTTGTAATATGAGAAAAACTGACTGAATTTCTGTACATATCAATTTCCTCACCAAAATAGAAAGTGTTTAAGCTGATTATAATCTTCAAGATCCTGACCCAGGTTAAAATCTTGATTTTATTACTGAATAATAAATTATATATCTAGTACAGAAAGATAAACAACATGCAAATGCCATGTTATAATTGAACTAGAAAATCATCAAAACTATATGCTATACCTGTCACATTTCCCTTGAGTTTTTATGAATGATCCTGGAAATTGCCTACACACTGGATAGGGACCTTACCTGAGAGAGCGGTGGAGTCACTGTTGCTTTTCCTGGTGTCCTGGCTTAGAGTGTTTGGAAGCAGAGAACGGTTAACAGCCCCTCTTTCTCTACATAGTTGTTCAACTGGGTACGTGTTTACAGCGAATAACGCTAAATAATTTATTCCACTCTCTTTAAGCCTTTCGAGCTGAGAAGTTTCCTTCACTTATTGGTCAACATACTAGTAAAACAAATAAGGAAACAAATTTTCCTATGAATTGGAAAAAATAGATATTTTAGAAACAAAAAATTTTTTAAAGAAATGACATTTCACTCCTAAGTAGTAGTATCAATTCAATATTTGCTTTTACATCACAAGAACTGATCATTGAAAGACTTGACTTTGGGGCATCAGAGAAACTGCAAGCTAATCTAAAAATAACTTATTTTCTTCATCCAGGAGAGTAACTACAGTGGAAGGCCCCCATACACACACATCCTCATTATTTTTTGCAATAGCATTATCAAGTGTATTACTAGTTATATTCTGGTCATCATTTGCCAATACTTAAATTTTGCCACTTCGAACCCAATTTGTCCATCTGATGATAATCTAATTAGGAAACTTTTATTTATAATCACATTTAGAATTTATTTCTTATTTTTATTTTTAGAGATGGGGTTTCACTATGTTGACCAGGCTGGTCTTGAACTTCTGGCCTCAAGCAATCCACCCATCCCAGCCTCCCAAAGTGCTGGAATTACAGGCATGAGCCACTGCTCCTAGGCTCAGATTTAGAATTTCTATGACTATAGTATCTACAGCTCCCTATTTATTTATATACTGAATATTTTACACAGACTTTCTGGAAATATACTTTAACTCAAATAATACAATGTAATAGAACCTCAGACATTTAACAGATCAAGAGAGGAGATTCTACCGGTACAGGCAATGATCTGCAGTAACCTTCTAAACCCACTCTATTTCCATATGCACATAACTCTGTGCACACATGGCTTAGAGAAGGAAGATGCTGGAGGCAACACTGGTAGATGAGCATGTTTAAGGAGATGCAAATCGTAACTAATTCTGGGCCTAAAAGTTACCCTAGAAACCATCTAATCTATATTCAGAAGTAAAAATACTAGAAAGCTAAGAGATATAGCAACTTTCTTTTTCAGACATGTAGTAAAAGAATATGAAAATCAGATATAAAGCATTATAACAAAAATCTTTGTCTCTAGGTCTTTCCTCTTGATTTCTAAGGTTAGGGTGCAGAAAAGAGTGAGCCTGCGAGGGTAGAGCAATGAGAATTAGCAGGAACTTGCATTGAGCTAAACTCTGAACGTGAATAGGAGTTTATAAAGATCATCCCTTCAGCCATCACAATATTTCTTTCTACAAAGCACCACATGTGCTCTTCCATAAGATGTTAACTTTTCTTTTTCCATCTACCCTTCACAGCTTAAAACTGCTGCAACATCTTCCTGTCTGCCAATGCAATTTCCCACTCTTTTTCTTGCTCAACAGTGATAGATTGTGGCAGACACAGAAATGCTGACTCAGTAGGGGAGTTCTGAAAGGATTCTGCACCTTTCTTCAAATAGCCCAGAGCAACCCACAGTTGCTCCTGACATTGACCTCAATAATTTATTTATGGCTCTTTTCCTGTCTCAACTTCCTTAGTCCCTCACTACTTTCTGGGAACATCTCCCAGATAAATCCCCATCCCCCAAATCCTTATCTTGGGCTCAGACTTTCTTATGCAGAAGCCAATCTAATACATACAGCTCTTGTTCATCAGGAGCTATAATATATTTAGGAATTGAATAATTACTTTTTTTTAACAGATTTTTCCTTTCTAAGCCAAGAAGCATCTGTAAACATAGCAGCCATTCAATAAACTTTAGTTGACAAGATAAATTGCCATTTGTGCTGTGAAGTAGCTTTTTTCTTGTCCTTGTTTTGTTGTTTTAACGTTTTCTTTGATTCCCATAGATGGGAGTCCGAACAGAATTAAAATTCCTTAGCTAGGATTTAAATTTAGTCACACACTTAGGAGGTTTTCAAAGTCTCTTTGATAAAACTCAGAAACAGCCATCAACAACTAACCTTTGCTCAGTTGTAATTATGGCAGACTTGAGAAAAAGCAGAAAACAAACTTAGGGCACCAATTTCAAGGGAAGAAATTATGGACCAGTGAAAGGACTACTTCATTTATCTCTGTGGATTTAGGATGACTGGTTTTCAAGGGAAAAATAAATGACACTCTTGGAAGATGTATGTAGATAAGGTTACACTAAACACTCTTACAGTTAAGGAAACTGGCCTGCCTCTCACATGGAACACATCACAAAGGAACCAGGAACCAGGAGACCCTTTCTCATCCTGGGCTTTGGAGAAATGCCTACAGATAAATTTTATTTCTTTATTTATTAAAAATCATTAACATTTTAATAAAAATAATTCCAATGAGATTCTAAATAAGTTCCAGCAATTTCAGACATGAGGTTATGAAAACTATTTTTTGGCCATATTTTGGTATATAAACACGTTAACAATCATTTTTTCCTAGATCAACATGATATATTATCATTGAAAATTTGAAAAGAAATGCTTTTCTTTATATAATTTAATAGTATTTTTAAAAACAAGTGTTCTATTTGTAAATAAGAGGTTACCAATTATTTTAATAGTATAAATTATATTAAATAAACTTTATAATACAATCATAATGTATTATATAATTTTTTAAAAGTACTAAGTAGCATATTTTATTATCAACTACATAAAAAACATTAAAATGATTTTAAAAGTTTAGGTATTATTAAAAAATTATTAAAAGTTTAGGTATTATTGTCATAATATACAGTTTGAACCATATGAAATTGATGCTTTTGTAGGTTGGAATGGTTAAATAGCAATAATTTTATAGAATTCATATCATTACTATTAAAGTAAATACTAAATACTAAAAATACTATTAAAGGTAGTTCACAAGTCAGAAAAAATTGCAAAATAGAAACATCTGTTCTTTAAAAGGGAAGGGTGTTGCGGGAAGTCAGGGAACCCAAATGGAGGGACCAGCTGGAGCTGCAGCAGAGGAACATAAATTGTGAAGATTTCATTTTAATAAGGACATTTATCAGTTCCCAAATAATACTTTTATAATTTCTTACACCTGTCTTTACTTTAATCTTTTATCCTGTTATCTTCCTAAGCTGAGGAGGTACGTCACCTCAGGACCTCTGTGATAATTGTGTTAACTGTACAAATTGATTGTAAAACGTGTGTTTGAACAATATGAAATCAGTGCACCTTGAAAAACAACAGAATAACAGCAATTTTTAGGGAACAAGGGAAGACAACAATAAGGTCTGACTACCTGTGGGGTCAGGCAAAAAGAGCCACATTTTTCTTCTTGCAGAGAGCCCATAAAGGGACATGCAAGTAGGGAAGATATCACTAAATTATTTTCCTAGCAAGGAATATTAATATTAATATTAATACCCTGGGAAAGGAATGCATTCGTGGGGGGAGATCTATAAACGGCTGTTCTGGGAATGTCTGTCTTATGTGGTTCAGATAAGGACTGAGATACACCCTGGTCTCCAGTACCCTCAGGCTTACTAGGGTGGGGAAAACTCCGCCCTGGTAAATTTGTGGTCAGACTGGTTCTGTGCTCTTGAACCCTGCTTTCTGTTGTTTAAGATGTTTATCAAGACAATACGTGCACCACTGAACATAGACTTTACCAGTAGTTCTGCTTTTGCCCTTTGCCTTGTCATCTTTGTTGGACCCTTACCAGTAGTTCTGCTTTTGCCCTTCGTCCTGTTCCCTCAGAAGCATGTGATCTTTGTTAGACCCTTATTAGTAGTTCTGCTTTTTGCCCTTTGAGGCAAGTGATCTTTGTACCTACCCCCTGTTCTTATACCCCCTCCCCTTTTAAAACCTTTAATGAAAACTTGCTGGTTTTGAGCCTCAGGTGGGCATCATGGTCCTACTGATATGTGATGCCACCCCCAGCTGCCCAGTTGTAAAATTCCTCTCTTTATACTGTCTCTCTTTATTTCTCAGCTGGCCGACACTTATGGAAAATAGACAGAACCTACGTTGAAATATTGGGGGTGGGTTCCCCCGATAGAAGGGGGAAGCAGATTCTGATGCTAGCATGTTACATTGATTTCTTTAAATGATCAACAAAATCTGCATACTACCCAAACTTATTAGCAGAAAACTCAAGAGTTCACACATTTACAGCAGACTGTATAATTTTCAGATCTCATTTCCCATGACTTCCCACACAAACACCTAGTGATAAATCTAGAGCATAGGAACTAAGTCCTGAAATCTTTAAATTTTCCATGCTTACAATGACCTCTCCACCTCTCCACCTCTTGAACTCTCACTCATTCTTTAAGAAACATTTCAAACAGACTTCTTCTGGGATGCTTTCCATGATATCCTCAAAAAGGAAAATTTCTTCCTCCTTGGTGGTTCAACAAGACTTTGTTCTTTTTTTTATTATTTTACTTTAAGTTCTAGGGTACATGTGCACATCATGCAGGTTTGTTACATATGTATACATGTGCCATGTTGGTGTGCTGCACCCATTAACTCGTCATTTACATTAGGTATATCTCCTAATGCTATCCCTCCGCACTCCCCCCACCCCATGACAGGCTCCTGTGTGTGATGTTCCTCTTCTTGTGTCCAAGTGGTCTCATTGTTCAATTACCACCTATGAGTGAGAACATGCAGTGTTTGGTTTTTTGTCCTTGTGATCATTTGTTGAGAATGATGGTTTCCAGCTTCATCCATGTCCCTACAAAGGACATGAACTCATCATTTTTTATGGCTGCATAGTATTCCATGGTGTATATGTGCCACATTTTCTTAATACAGTCTATCATTGATGGACATTTAAGTTGGTTCCAAGTCTTTGCTATTGTGAATAGTGCTGCAATAAACATATGTGTGCATGTGTCTTTATAGCACCATGATTTATAATCCTTTGGGTATATACCCAGTAATGGGATTGCTGGGTCAAATGGTATTTCTAGTTCTAGATCCTTGAGGAATCGCCACACTGTCTTCCACAATGGTTGAACTAGTTTGCAGTCCCACCAACAGTGTAAAAGTGTTCCTATTTCTCCACATCCTCTCCAGCACCTGTTGTTTCCTGACTTTTTAATGATCGCCATTCTAACTGGTGTGAGATGGTATCTCATTGTGATTTTGATTTGCATTTCTCTGATGGCCAGTGATGATGAGCATTTTATCATGTGTCTGTTGGCTGTATAAATGACTTCTTTTGAGAAGTGTCTGTTCATCTACTTTGCCCACTTTTTGATGGGTTTGTTTGTTTTTTTCTTATAAATTTGTTTGAGTTCTTTGTAGATTCTGGATATTAGCCCTTTGACACATGAGTAGATTGCAAAAATTTTCTCCCATTCTGTAGGTTGTCTTTTCACTCTGATGGTAGTTTCTTTTGCTGTGCAGAAGCTCTTTAGTTTAATTAGATCCCATTTGTCAATTTTGGGTTCTGTTGCCATTGCTTTTGGTGTTTTAGACATGAAGTCCTTGCCCATGCCTGTGTCCTGAATGGTATTGCCTAGGTTTTCTTCTAGGGTTTTTATGGTTTTAGGTCTAACATTTAAGTCTTTGATCCATCTTGAATTAATTTTTGTATAAGGTGTAAAGAAGGGATCCAGTTTCAGCTTTCTACATATGGCTAGCCAGTTTTCCCAGCACCATTTATGAAATAGGGAATAGTTTCCCCATTTCTTGTTTTTGTCAGATTTGTCAAAGATCAGATAGTTGTAGATAAGTGGCATTATTTCTGAGGGCTCTGTTCTGTTCCATTGATCTATATCTCTGCTTTGGTACCAGTACTATGCTGTTTTGGTTACTGTAGCCTTGTAGTATAGTTTGAAGTCAGGTAGTGTGATGCCTCCAGCTTTGTTCTTTTGGCTTAGGATTGACTTGGCAATGCAGGCTCTTTTTTGGTTCCATATGAACTTTAAAGTAGTTTTTTCCAATTCTGTGAAGAAAGTCATTGGTAGCTTAATGGGGATGGCATTGAATCTATAAATTACCTTGGCCAGTATGGCCATTTTCACGATATTGAGTCTTCCTGTCCATGAGCATGGAATATTCTTCCATTTGTTTATGTCCTCTTTTATTTCACTGAGCAGTTGTTTGTAGTTCTCCTTGAAGAGGTCCTTCACATCCCTTGTAAGTTGGATTTCTAGGTATTTTATTCTGTTTGAAGCAATTGTGAATGGGAGTTCACTCACGATTTGGCTCTCTGTTTGTCTGTTATTGGTGTAGATGAGTGCTTGTGATTTTTTGCACATTGATTTTGTATCCTGAGACTTTGCTGAAGTTGCTTATCAGCTTAAGGAGATTTTGGGCTGAGACAATGGGGTTTTCTAAATATACAATCATGTCATCTACAAACAGGTACGATTTAACTTCCTCTTTTCCTAAGTGTATACCCTTTATTTCCTTCTCCTGCCTGATTGCCCTGGCCAGAACTTCCAACACTATGTTGAATAGGAGTGGTGAGAGAGAGCATCCCTGTCTTGTGCCAGTTTTCAAAGGTAATGCTTCCAGTTTTTGCTCATTCAGTATGACATTGGCTGTGGGTTTGTCATAAATAGCTCTTATTATTTTGAGATACGTCCCATCAATACCTAATTTATTGAGAGTTTTTAGCATGAAGGGTTGTTGAATTTTGTCAAAGGCCTTTTCTGCATCTATTGAGATAATCATGTGGTTTTTGTCTTTGGTTCTGTTTATATGCTGGATTACGTTTATTGATCTGCATATGTTGAACCAGCCTTGTATCCCAGGGATGAAGCCCACTTGATCATGGTGGATAAGCTTTTGCATGTGCTGCTGGATTCAGTTTGCCAGTATTTTATTGAGGATTTTTGTGTCAATGTTCATCAGGGATATTGGTCTAAAATTCTCTTTTTTTGTTGTGTCTCTGCCAGGCTTTGGTATCAGGATGATGCTGGCCTCATAAAATGAGTTAGGGAGGATTCCCTCTTTTTGTATTGATTGGAATAGTTTCAGAAGGAATGGTACCAGCTCCTCCTTGTACCTATGGTCGAATTCGGCTGTGAATCCATCTGGTCCTGGACTTTTTTTGGTCAGTAGGCTATTAATTATTGCCTCAATTTCAGAGCATGTTATTGGTCTATTCAGGGATTCAACTTCTTCCTGGTTTAGTCTTGGGAGGGTGTATGTGTCCAGGAATTTATCCATTTCTTCTAGATTTTCTAGTTTATTTGCATAGAGGTGTTTATAGTATTCTCTGATGGTAGTTTGTTTTTCTGTGGGATTGGTGGTGATATCCCCTTTATAATTTTTTATTGCATCTATTTGATTCTTCTCTCTTTTCTTCTTTATTAGTCTTGCTAGTGGTCTATCAATTTTGTTGATCTATTTAAAAAATCAGCTCCTGGATTCATTGATTTTTGAAGGGTTTTTTGTGTCTCTATCTCCTTCAGTTCTGCTCTGATCTTAGTTATTTCTTGCCTTCTGCTAGCTTTTGAATGTGTTTGCTCTTGCTTCTCTAGTTCTTTTAATTGTGATGTTAGGGTGTCAATTTTAGATCTTTCCTGCTTTCTCTTGTGGGCATTTAGTGCTATAAAATTCCCTCTACACACTGCTTTAAATGTGTCCCAGAGATTCTGGTATGTTGTGTCTTTGTTCTCATTGGTTTCAAGGAACATCTTTATTTCTGCCTTCATTTCGTTATGTACCCAGTAGTCGTTCAGGAGCAGGTTATTCACTTTCCATGTAGTTGAGCGGTTTTGAGTGAGTTTCTTAATCCTGAGTTCTAGTTTGATTGCACTGTGGTCTGAGAGACAGTTTGTTATAATTTCTGTTCTTTTTCATTTGCTGAGGAATGTTTTACTTCCAACTATGTGGTCAATTTTGGAATAAGTGTAGTGTGGTGCTGAGAAGAATGTATATTCTGTTGATTTGGGGTGGAGAGTTCTGTAGATGTCTATTAGGTCTGCTTGGTGCAGAGCTGAGTTCAATTCCTGGATATCCTTGTTAACTTTCTGTCTCATTGATCTGTCTAATGTTGACAGTGGGGAGTTAAAGTCTCCCATTATTATTGTGTGGGAGTCTAAGTCTCTTTGTAGGTTTCTAAGGACTTGCTTTATGAATCTGGGTGCTCCTGTATTGGGTGCATATGTATTTAGGATAGTTAGCTCTTCCTGTTGAATGGATCCCTTTACCATTATGTAATGGCCTTCTTTGTCTCTTTTGATCTTTGTTGGTTTAAAGTCTGTTTTATCAGAGACTAGAACTGCAACCCCTGTCTTTTTTTGTTTTCCATTTGCTTGGTAGATCTTCCTCCATCCCTTTATTTTGAGCCTATGTGTGTCTCTGTACATGAGATGGGTCTCCTGAATACAGCACACTGATGAGTCTTGACTCTTTATCCAGTTTGCCAGTCTGTCTTTTAATTGGAGCATTTGGCCCATTTACATTTAAGGTTAATATTGTTATGTTTGAATTTGATCCTGTCATTATGATGTTAGCTGGTTATTTTGCTCGTTTATTGATGGAGTTTCTTTCTAGCCTCGATGGTCTTTACAATTTGGCATGTTTTTGCAGTGACTGGTACTGGTTGTTCCTTTCCATGTTTAGTGCTTCCTTCAGGAGCTCTTGTAGGGCAGGCCTGGTGTTGACAAAATCTCTCAGCATTTGCTTGTCTGTAAAGGATTTTATTTCTCCTTCACTTATGAAGCTTAGTTTGGTTGGATATGAAATTCTAGGTTGAAAACTCTTTTCTTTAAGAATGTTGAATATTGGCCCCCACTCTCTTCTGGCTTGTAGAGCTTCTGCCAAGAGATCCACTGTTAGCCTGATTGGCTTCCCTTTGTGGGTAACCCGACCTTTCTCTCTGGTCACCCTTAACATTTTTTCCTTCATTTCAAATTTGGCAAATCTGACAATTATGTGTCTTAGAGTTGCTCTTCTCGAGGAGTATCTTTATGTTGTTCTCTGTATTTCCTGAATTTGAATGTTGGCCTGCCTTGCTAGGTTTGGGAAGTTCTCCTGGTTAATATCCTGCAGAGTGTTTTTGAAGTTGGTTCCATTCTCCCTGTCACTTTCAGGTACACCAATCAGATGTAGATTTGGTCTTTTCACATAATCCCATATTTCTTGGAGGCCTTGTTCATTTCTTTTTATTCTTTTTTCTCTAAACTTCTCTTCTCACTTCATTTCATTCATTTGATCTTCAATCATTGATACCCTTTCTTCTAGTTGATTGAATTGGCTACTGAAGCTTGTGCATTCATCATGTAGTTCTTATCTTGGTGTGGATGTCCTTTCTGTTTGTTAGTTTTCCTTCTGACAGTCAGGACCCTCAGCTGCAGGTCTGTTGGAGTTTGCTGGAGGTCCACTCCAGAACCTGTTTGCCTGGATATCAGCTGCGGAGGCTGCAGAACAGCGAATATTGCTGAACAGCAAATGTTGCTGCCCAGTTGTTCCTCTGGAAGCTTTGTCTCAGAGAGGTACCTGGCCATGAGAGGTGTCAGTCTGCCCCAAGGGATAAAGAAAATGTGGCACATATACATCATGGAATACTATGCAGCCATAAAAAGAGATTAATTCATGTCGTTTGCTGGGACATGGATGAAGCTGGAAACCATCATTTTCAGCAAACTAACACAGGAACAGATAACCAGACACCACATATTCTCACTCATAAGTGGGAGTTGAACAATGAGAACACATGGACACAGGTAGGGAAACATCACACACTGGGGCCTGTCATGTGGTTTGGGACTAGAGGAGAGAGAGCATTAGGAGAAATACCTGATGCAGCTGACAGGTTGATAGGTGAAGCAAACCACCATAGCACGTGTATACCTGTGTAATAAATGTGCACGTTCTGCACATGTATCCCAGAACATGAAGTATAATAATTCAAAAAAGAAAGAAAACAAAAAAAAATTTGAACAAAATTAGAAAATAAGATTGTTGCAGGAAGTCAGGGACCCTGAATGGAAGGACCTTTGAAGCCACAGCAGAAGAACACAAATCATGAAGGTTTCATGGACATTTAATAGTTCCCCAAATTAATACTTTTGCAATTTCTTACGCCTGTCTCTCACGTTTCTTACGTTTATCTCTGAACATAAATTATGAAGATTTCATGGACATTTATCACTTCCCCAATCAATACTCTTATAATTTCCTATGCCTGTCTTTACTTTAGTCTCTTAATCCCATCATCTCCATAAGCTGAGGATGTATGTCGCCTCAGGACCGTGCGACGATTGCATTAACTGTACAAATTGTTTGTAAAGCATGTGTGTTTGAACAATATGAAATCTGGGCACCCTCAAAAAGAATAGGATAACAGCGATTTTCAGGGGACAAGGGAGATAACCATAAGATCTGACTGCCTACAGGGCCAGGCAGAACAGAGTCATATTTTTCTTCTTGTAGAAAGCAAATAGGAGAAATATCATTGAATTCTTTTCCTAGCAAGGAATAACCCTGGAGAAAGAATGCATTCCCAGGAATAGGTCTATGGACAGCTGCTCTGGGAGTGTTTGCCTTATGCGGTTGAAGATAAGGGATGAAATATGCCCTGGTCTCCTGCAGTGCCCTCAGGCTTGCTAGGATTAGGAAATTCCAGTCTGGTGAATTCTAGTCAGACTGGTTGTCTGCTCTTGAATCCTGTTTCCTGTTAAGATGTTTGTTAAGACAATATGTGCCCAGTGGGACATGGAACCTTGTCAGTAATTCTAATTTCGCCCTGGCCTTGTGATCTTGCTCTGCCTCTCTTCCCTTGTGATCTTTTATTGCCCTTTGAAGCATGTGATCTTTGAGACTTATGCCCTGTTCGTACCCCCTTCCCCTTTTGAAATCCCTAATAAAAACTTGCTGGTTTTGCAGCTCAGGGGCATCATGGAACCTACCAATAGGTGATGTCACCCCCGAGGCCCAGCTGTAAAATTTCTTTCTTTTGTACTCCTTCTCTTTATTTCTCAGACCGGCCGACACTTAAGGAAAATAGAAAATAACCTACGTTGAAATATAGGGGGCTGGCTCCCCCAATATAAAATGATTTTAGATCACAATTAGGGCTATGAAAAAAAATAAAGCAGGGTCATGGAACAGGGAATAGCAGAGAAGGAAGGTGAAGGCAAACTCCTCTGAGAGGGAGACACCAATGGAAACCAAATGGTGAGGAATCAGCCAGGCACAGATCTGGGTGAACATAAGATCAGATATAAAGATGCATGTACCTTTTACAGAATTTTAATTCCAAGACAAATTTATAAAAACATACAAAATAAAATAATATGTTAAACATGTTTAAATTTACAAATCTAATTTAATGTTCTGTTGAAACTGAGGTATCAGCCACAGTGTGACTATTTACAAGTGTTTTAACACAGGTTTTCTGAGTCTTGCTGGTCTACAATGACGGAGCCGTGTGATGCCTCAATTTCTTGAGCTCTTTGTCTATTCATACAATCCTAAAACATCCGTTCCAATAGCACATAGTGATAACATCCAGCATTTGCTTGGTGTGAACAGTCATATACCTATGAAACTCACCTGTGTTCTTTTCTCATTTGCTTAGAACAGAAGTTAGAAAAGTACCAGGTGATGACATGCATATAAACAAATGCATATCTTCTTGTATCACCGGTGAAATGTAATGGAGCTTTCTTTTGCCAACATAGAAGCACTCTCAAGGCTGGGAGGATGGAGGAAAACTCCTCATTAGCTCTGACCTACTGCAGTAGAACATTCTTCTCATAAGCATGTGCAACACAGTTGGCTAAAATTCTTAAACAAAAGCATGCAAAAATATTTCCATTTAATGGGAACAAGTTATTTTCAACATGTAATTTTTCAACCCTTTTTTATGCTGGTTTCAGAAAAAAATGTTTAAACCAGAAATAATAATATAGATGCCATTTTTGAATTTTTTCTATCTATTCATTTCACTTCAGATACTAGGAATGAGTCTGTTTTTAAAAAGAATTCTAATTAAATAAAAATTTTTCTTCTTCTACCAAACAAACAAATCTGTAAGATAATATGTATTTGAATGGCAACCAAATTGTTAGCTAACTCTAATTGCTCACATATCTTAGCCCAGCCCTGTTTCTTCCTCATGTCTGACTGAAGCTAGCCCCATCTCTTTCTACTCTTTTTCTACAGCTGGCAGAAGTTGCATTACGTCGCCTGCCAAAATGACTTGGTCTGTAATCTTTAACCAAGGCTGTCTATTTCTGACTCACTTCACAGATGGGAAATGGAAGTCCAGAGAATTTCAAAATATTGCCTGAGTGCATCAGCTAATTAGAGGTGAAATTGGAACAAAGCCATTTAAAAGTCTCATGACTTCAACAGTGCAATGATCGTTCCCTTACGTTTCAAAACTTCTTTCATTAAACAAAATGCTTACAAGACAGTTTGTTAAAATATTATTATTAGCTCCAAAAGAAAAAAAACTTTAAAAAATTTAAAATATACATTCAATGGACATGAAAAAATGCAGCTAAAAACAGGAAGATAGGGAGAATGGGGCAAAAGAAAAATGCATGTAGTAAAATATTATTAAGCCATGAATGAGATGATTACAACATGATCTGTAAGAATCACGAGAGTTGTTAGATATGGGTCCAAATTTGGCCCCAAGTTTTCTAGCAGCCAACACAAAGAAGGAAATTACGTAAGTAGATAATCTACAGTCCCACTAAAATAAAAATAAACTAGTTTTCAGGAATATCACAAGCAGCCCTGGGAAGGAGAAAATCCCTTCATTCTAATATAAGACTACCTAGAATGTCAGTGAGTTGGACACTAATCTCAATTGATATTTAGGCACATCATAATTCTCAATCAATAGATTGTGCCTTAATATCTATTCTCATCAACAGATTGAGAATTATGATGTGCCTAAATTCCCTAAGAAGTTTTATTAATATGCTGCAGTTTTAACTCAGCACTTTAGTAAGTGGTCTGAAACAGAATTTCTGCCATTGATTTATTAGGGGTAATAAAGGAAAGTTTCTGTAATCAAAGGCTGGCTGTACACAAGCCAATATAGATCCTTCAAAGCTTCTTAAAACCTTTAAAGTTGCCAAAGTGCATGGTGACTCTCAAATTTAGGTGACGTTTAATAAATCAAAGAAATTTGTCAATGAACTGGTATTATATAGAACATAATTTGAGAAGTCCTCTGCTAGATATCTGAAACACTGCCTAACTCACATTCGAATCTTGATGACTTATCTGGAAATGACCTTTACTGTGCAAACTTGGTAAAATAAAATAAAATAAAATAAAATATAAGAAGAAGCACAATGATATGCAACAGATAGTGACTGGTGATTGGGTATTGTAATTTTCATCCAGGAGGCAGATGGAAAAAGTGGGACTAGAATTTTCACTGGAGATGTCAGAGGTATTTAAACCAGAGTGACCTCATCTTGAATAGGGACTAAGTAAAATAAGGCTGAGATCTGCTGGGCTGCATTCTCAATAGGTTAGGCATTCTTAGTCACAAGATGAGATAGGAGGCACAAGATACAGGTTATAAAGACCTCACTGATAAAACTGGTTGCAGTAAAGGAGCCGGCCTGAAACCTCCAAATCCAAGATGGCGTTAAAAGTGACTTCCGGTCATCCTCACTGCTCCTTGTATGCTAACTATAATGCATTAGCATGCTAAAAGACACTCCCACCAGTACCATGACAGTTTACAAATGCCATGGCAACATCAGGAAGTTAACCTAAATGGTCTAAAAAGGAGAGGTTCACCCTTTTCCCAGAAAATGCATGAATAATCCACTCCCTGTTTAGCATATAATCAAGAAATAACTATAAGAATACTCAGCTGAGCAGCCCATGCCACTGCTCTGCTTATGAAGTAGCCATTCTTTATTTCTTTACTTTCTTAATAAACTTGTTTCCACTTTACAGAACCACCCCAAATTCTTTCTTGTACAAGGTCCAAGAACCCTCTCTTGGGGTCTGGATCGGGACCCCTTTCTGGTAACAGAAGTAGGATTCTTTCAAGTTAGTAGAAAAGGGAATTTGAGTTCATTGTGTGTGGTCTTCTTTGCTGCAACAAGTAAAAAGCCCAGCTTCATAAGATGCCTTCATGTGGTACAAAATAACATGGATATCTTCCCTTGGATTTCCTTAAGTCTTCAAGATGTGGTTAAATTCCTTTCCTTCTCATGATGTCTTCTCATAGCACCATCAGTGCACCATGAAATCAAACTTCTATGATTTCAGAGAATTTATTAAACTATCTGACAAGAGTTTGCTTTGTCTCTGCATTTAGAGTGCATGTTTTGTGTCTCCCAGAGAGCACAATAGCTTGTCTTGTCATGATAGTGTAAGCTGAAAAGTATCTGAGATAGGTCTCAATCAATGTAGAGGTGTATTTTGCCAATGTCATCAACATGCCCAGGAAAAAGGAACACAAAACTACACGACTATCTGTAAGCCATGCCTTTTCCTAAGAGGATTTTGAGGGCTTCAGTGTTTAACAGGGAAAAGTGTGCAGGGGGGGAAAGAGGTCATGTATAACATTACTGAATCCACGTGTGGCATGTGATAAGTAGAGGGTAGAGGGAAACAGTTAATTATGTATTCTCTTGTGTTCAGTAAATCTGCACTTTACATAAAATAAAGTAAACATAGAGCAGTTACTCATACAGACATCTGGCTTTTATCTGTAGCTATCAGCTTAGAAACAAAAGGAAAGGCAATTTCTTGTGTGACTCAATTTCCAAGCTTAACTTTTCCCTTTGGCCTAGTGAATTTGGGGTCCCAAGGATTTACTTTCTTTTCACAATAAACACTACAGTTTTATGACTGACTGAATGAAACAACATGATTGACTTGATTGTGTAAAAGGTTTTCTTAATAATGGTAAATGCCAAATTAAAGACTGACTTGTCTAAAGACAAGACCTGACTTGAGGATTGAAATAATGTGACGTCTTTATACCTAAAATTTATGAATTTATGCTTGTAATTATAATTAGCATCAACCTTTTAAAAGAAAAATATATGAGTTATTCCAGACAACACAGGCTAATCTAAAATAATAATTGCTAACATGTATCAAGCTTACATCTTATCTCACTTAATTCTTACAACAGCTTTATGAGACCCTATTGTCCTGATTATACAGAAGGAAAAAGTACGTTGGAGGAGTTGAGGGATTTCTCACGGTTACACAGGTGTAACTGAAATACAGGTTAGGCACTTGCCACTTGCAGAGTCCCATTATCAAGACCGATTTCTGGTATAAAGAAAGTGATTTATTCCAAAGTTAGTTTGGGGAAGAAAAATAGGCTTCCCACCTGAGGATACTACTTTGCTTTCGGAGCAGAAAGTAGACATTTTGAAAGGAAGAGGAGAAAGCGAGCAAGAGATGGGTCCATGTGCTAGCTCTGGTGCCTTGCCTACTGTGCAGTCGAGCTGGTGACTGCTGGCACCTTCATGGGCGGGAATAGGCCAGAAACTCCCCAGCTAGGAGATAGCAGCAGGCACGCTTTTTGACTGTTACCTCTTGAGGCAATCTCCTGGTAAGTGAGAGTTCTGTGACAGTCATGCTATTTTTGTTTGTTTGTTTGTTTTGAGACGGAGTCTCGCTCCGCAGCCCAGGCTAGAGTGTCGTGGCTCGATCTCGGCTCACTGCAAGCTCTGCCTCCCGGGTTCAAGTGAATCTCCTGCCTCAGCCTCCTGAGTAACTGGGATTATAGGCATGCGTCACCATGCCCGGCTAATTTTTGTATTTTTAGTAGAGATGGGGTTTCACCATGTTGGTCAGCCTGGTCTCGAACTCCTGACCTCATGATCCGCCTGCCTCCACCTCCCAAAGTGCTGAGATTACAGGCGTGAGCCACTGTGCCCGGCTACAGTCATGCTTTCATTTGTAAATCAACTGTTAACTCTAGAGGAGAGCTCTCTCTTGGAGCACGTACTTATATGAACTTGCCCTGTACAAAGTGTCTGGTGAATGGGGCAAAAGGCTATATTTGCATTTCTAAACGGCTGAGTAGGAAGTGGGAACCAGGGAAACAAGAAAAGAAAATAAAGATAGAAAATAAAATGATTAATCTATCTTTTAGAAAATACGCATACTTGGTTACACAGTCAGTAAATGATAGAGCCAGAATTCAAATCTCATCTGATTTCAAATACTGTGCATTCTCTCTACTCTCTTATGCTGCTTGCCACTGATGAAGTTGCTTTGTCTCCTAAAAGAGTATATTATCTTAAAGTTTATTCAAACTACTTGACAAAATATTATCAACTTGATGAACTATAATAATGATAAGTAGGAGAACCACAAAATGTCCGAAGAAGAAAGTCTATAAAAATAAACTCAAAATTAATGGCAGCTTTTAACTTGTTTTTGTTTGTTTGTTTTTTAATTCAAATTATTGTTCTGACCTGGGGGCCTTGTAGCTTATTTTAAGCAAAAGCTTTCCCTTATCTTAGGCTAAAAAGGCTAGTTCAAAAGAACCACATGCCCTGCAAACCTTCAGCTGCTGCCACCAACCAGGGACAGATTTTATTTTATAGAAGGTAAAGACCCATTGTTCTCTCATTGATTGTTAAATCCATTTCATGCATCGATAATAATTTCTCAGCAACACTGCAATATGTGTATACCAATAGATTTAGGCTTTTTTTTAGCCACCTGCCTTGGTGTCCTGCCTGAGAAACATGTTTATCCTGGTAAAGGTTGGTGTTTGCTTTGTGTATTGTAAACACCCAGAATTGTTATTAACTATTTGGTTACTTCAGTTGTCCTTTGCAATCATTATCTGACTAGATATTTACAAATGCACACAGAAAACAACCTCATTCACTTAGCAATTCTTTAAACTACCTAATGCTTTCTTTAGGAGAGAGGTTATATCAAGTTAAAAGTTCTCAAGGAAAGAACTGGTCTCAGAATTTTTGCCATAGCCACCAGCCACAGGTGGCTATTGAGCACATGAAATGTGGCAGGTTCAAATCGAGATGTGAGTGTAAAATATACACCAGATTTCAAACAGTAAGCACTAAAACAGATGGAAAATAGCTCCTGAACAATTCTTATGTTGATTGTTTGGTCAAATGAAATCTATTCTTAAAATTAAATTTTAAGGCCAGGCGTGGTGGCTCACACCTGTAATCCTAGCACTTTGGGAGGCAGAGGCAGGCGGATCACCTGACGTCACGATTGTGAGATCAACCTGGCCAGCATAGTGACACCCCAACTTGATTAAAAATACAAAAATTAGCCGGGCATGGTGGTGCACATCTGTAGTCCCAGCTACTTGGGAGGCTGAGGCAAGAGAAACGCTTGAACAAGGGAGGTGGAGGTTGCAGTGAGCCGAGATTGTACCACTGTACCCCAGCCTGGGCTATAGAGTAAGACTCCGTCTCAAAAAAAAAATTAAATTTTGCTTATTTCTTTCTACATTTTTACAGGAAAATCCAAAATTATATATGTGTCTCGAACTATATTTCTATTGGATGGCTCCATCCTGGACTTTTCTACAACAAATAACTGTCACTCTTTATAATTTTAACTCCCTGCATACCATTTTCTGCCCACCACCTTTCTGTTTACAGCTTACTTGTTTTACCATCCTGACCTCAGCAATCTTTCTGGGATCTCTGATGCACTGAACTAACTAACGTTTCTCTGTCCTTCACCCCTTGAGTGTGCTTGCCCCACTCTCACCTTGTTGCACATGGCGATTAATGATTAGTGATTTCAGTCACTCCTTGCCATTTACTCTCAGTTCCCTTGTTCTCCCTCACTTGGTCACACTTCTAGAGCCAAAATTCTATCCTGGATAAATTGCACTCTCCAGTGACTTGGTGCCTGCTCTCTGGCAACTGAATGTGGCTGGAGAAAAAACAAATAAACAAAAATTCAAAACCAAAATTACTAGATTCCATTTAAAATCATAACCATGAATGTCAAGTGGACTCTCCACATTGCTAGGACATCACGTGATACATTTTGAGATCATTCTTTTGTTTTTGTTTTTGTGTTTGTTTTGAGACAGCATCACACCTCTCTCTGTCACACAGTCTGGAGTACAGTGGCACAATCACGGGTCACTGCAATCTCTGCCTCCCAAGTTCAAGCGATTCTTGTGTCTCAGCATCCTGAGTAGCTGCAACTACAGGTGCATGCCACCACATGTGGATAATTTTTGTATTTTTATTAGAGGTGGGGTTTTGCCATGTTGGCCGGGCTGATCTCAAACTCCTGGCCTCAAGTGACCCACCTGCCTTGTCCTCCCAAACTGTTGGGATTACAGGTGTGAGCCACTGCGCCTGGCCTACTAGACCATTGATTTTATCAATTTTCACAACTTAGCCTCTCTCTCAAACCTCTATTTCTACTTTCAGTTGATTACTCAGATATCTTTTTCACTAAGAAATTTCAAATAATCAGAGGAATATTACCATTTTGATATCTATAGCCTCCTAGTATGTATTCCCATATAATCTGAATTCCTATGTTCATATCACAAATGAACTATCTATGGCAAACTCTCTATTTGGGCGTTAAATCATGATTCATTGAACTCCTCAAGAATTGTGCTCTGACAAATAGGCCTTCTTCCTCCCACATATTTACTTTTTAGGGCATTTATACTTATGAATTTATAAATTTATAAATATGGTATTATGTCTCTAATTTATGAAAAAACTTTTATTGGTTACATTTTCCGTGTCGGCACCATTTTATTGTTTTGCTTAGTAGTAAAAGTCCTCAAGACAGTGGTTTGTTATTTGCTTCTACCACTTTTCTAACACTGCCACATTGCTGAAATCAATGGTCAATATTCAGGCCTCATTGTGTTTGACCCATCAGCAACATTTGACACAGCTGATCACTATGTTCATTGCCCTTTCCAGCTTCTGGTAGCTTTTAGCATTCCTGAGCATGCGGCAGCATCAACTTCACCTCTGCTTCACCTCCATCTTTACACAGCTTTCCTTTCTGCACTTTTCTGTGTCCAAATCTTCTTCTCTTTTGTGGTCTTTTATAAAGACACCAGTTATTTGGATTTAAGAACCACCTTAAGTCCAGGATCTTGAGATCCTTAAATAATTATATTTATAAAAATCTTGGCCGGGCACAGTGGCTCACGCCTGAATCCCAGCAGTTTGGGAGGTTGAGGCGGGCAGATCACGAGGTCGAGAGATCGAGACCATCCTGGCCAACATGGTGAAACCCCATCTCTACTAAAAATACAAAAATTAGCTGGGTGTGGTGGCGCGCAACTGTAGTCCCAGCTACTCAGGAGGCTGAGGCAGGAGAATTGCTTGAACCCGGGAGGCAGAGGTTGCAGTGAGCTGAGATCATGCCACTGCACTCCAGCCTGGCAATAGAGTGAGACTCTGTCTCAAAACAAAACAAAACAAACAAAAAATTATTTCCAAATAAAGTCACATTCTGAGATTCTAGATGGACATGGATTTTGGGAAATACTATTTTACTCTTTGCAGGACCTTGGTATCCTTAAATAACTATAACTATAAAGATCCTATTTCCAAACAAGGTCATAATTTAAAGTTCTGGATGGACATGAATTTTGGGAAATACTATTTTACTATAGTGTGTAAAATCTACATGAGAAAAAATTGACAATCATTTATGTTATATTATCACCCAGGAATTGTGCCTTTTCAGTGTTCTATTGTTTATTTTGCTATCTTTGAGTTATTTTTGTTTTATTTTGATCTATTTTTTTAGAAAATGCATTTACCACACAACTAATAACCCTCTACTAGAATAGTGCCCAAAGTTATGGAAATGATGAGAAATCAATATTTTTGTTCTAAATAATTGACAGTCAGGTAAATGTCTCCCTGATGTTCTAGTACACAGAGATAAGAGATCAGAGTTGAGAAAACGAAACGTAAAACTGCAGGGAGAATATTTGAAGAAACCCTGTCCAAGTCACCTTGACCCATGAAATCATGTACTGTGTGGACACATAATTTGGCAAGCTAATGGGCCTACAAGTTAAGCATTAGTGGAGTCTTTCCCCACCCCTTGACCAATAATAGGAATACTTTCAATATTTATGGCAAACCATGGAGTTGTTTTAAACTGAAGCTGTCCCACTAATGGTGTGGCTGCAGCTGAGTGACAAACAGAAACCTCCCACAAACTGAACCAGTAACTGACCAAGAAACTGGAGAACTGAAATAAGAAACTCATCAACAGGTTCCCAAAAGCCTTTTGTTTTCAAAAGACTGAACATACCAGCTAGGTATTGGCTTTTTAAAAAGAACAAATGAGGCTGAGCACGGTGGCTCATGCCTGTAATCCTAGCTCTTTGGGAGGCCGAGGCAGGTGGATCACGAGGTCAGGAGTTCAAGACCAGCCTGACCAACATGGTGAAACCCCATCTCTACTAAAAATACAAAAATTAGCCCGGTGTGGTGGCACACGCCTATAATCCCAGCTATCAGGAGGCTGAGGCAGGAGAATCACCTGAACCCAGGAGGCAGACATTGCAGTGAGCGGAGATGGTGCCACTGCACTCCAGCCTGGGCAACAGAGTGAGATCCCATCTCAAAAAAAAAAAGTACAAATGATTAGGATATATCCATGGCACATTTAATAAATGTTTGTTGATAATGATGTCACAGGCATGTAGTATTTACTTATGTATATTACTCCTGTGCATATTATTTTTAAAAAGAGTTGCTTCCTTTATTTAAAGATCTAAGGATGAACATTTCATGCAATCAGTACATGAAAGTAAAAATCAAAAGAATTGAACAAGTTCAACATCTTGCTAGCTACGGTCATGTACAAAAAATGGAACAAAGAAATAAGCAGTACGTGATTCACTTCTGTTTTGACCCAAGAAGTTTAGGATTTTGATTTGTAGTATATATGATAGAAAAGTATAAAATAAATATAACATAAGTAAATTCTTATTTAAAAAGAGCATCCAGAAGCTAGTATTTCTATATGTTGCCTTAAGTCTCTCTTCATAACCACTCAAATTATCGAGAGCTATAATGGTCAGGAACTCTATCTCCTTTTCTACAGCTAAACATGTTGGTGCTTTAAATTGGGAAACCCAATTTTAAAGCATTACAAGTTTGAATTATTAAATTAGCAATGTTTTTTCTTCCAAAATATATTTATATTACTTACTTTTAATAGATAATTGTGGAAAATGAGTGATATGGTTTTGCTTGGTCCCTACCCAAATCTCATCTTGAATTGTAGCTCCTGTGATTTCCACATGTTGTGGGAGGGACCCAGTAGCAGGTAACTGAATCATGGGAGCAGGTCTTTCCCTTGCTGTTCTCATGATAGTGAATAAGTATCACGAGATCTGATGGTTTTATTAAGGGGAGTTCCCTTGCACATGTCCTCTTGCCTGCTGCCATTAAGATGGGACTTTATTCATCATTTGCCTTCTGCCATGATTGTAAGACATCCCCAGCCTTGTGGAACTGAGTCCATTAAACCTCTTTCCTTTATAAATTACCTAGTCTCAGGTATGTCATTATTAGCAGTGTGAGAACAGACTAATACAGTAAATTGGTACCGGTAGAGTGGGGAGCTGCGATAAAGATACCCAAAAATGTGGAAGTGACTTTGGAACTGGGTAACAGGCAGAGCTTGGAACAGTTTGGAAGGCTCAGAAGAAGATAGGGAGATGTGGGAAAGTTTGGAACATTCTAGAGAATTGTTGAATAAAATGCTGATAGTGATATGAACAATAAAGTCCAAGCTGAGGTAGTCTCAGATGGGCATGAGAAACTTGTTGGAAACTAGAGCAAAGGTGACGCTTGCTATGTTTTAGCAGAGACTGGTGGCATTTTGCCCCTGCCCTAGAGGTCTGTGGAACTTTGACCCTGAGAGTGATGAATTAGGACATCTGGTGCAAGAAATATTTCTAAGGAGAAAAGTGTTCAAGAGGTGACTTGGGTACTGTTAAAAGTATTGAGTTTTATGTATGCACAACAATACGGTTTAGAATTGGAACTTATGTTTAAAAGGGAAGCAGAGCATAAAAGTTCAGAAAATTTGCAGCCTGACGATGCCATAGAAAAGAAAAACTCATTTTCTGAGGAGAAATTCAAGTGGGCTGTAGAAATTTGCATAAGTAATGAGGAGTCAAATGTCAATTGCCAAGACAATGGGAAAAATGTCCCCATGGCATGTCAAAGATCTTCATGGCAGCCCCTCTCATCACAAGCAGGGAGGCCTAGGAGGAATAAATGGTTTTATGGGCCAGACCCAGGGCCTTGGTGCTTTGTGCAGTCTCGGGACTTGGTGCCTTGCATCCCAGCTGTGGCTAAAAGGGGATAACTTGGAGCTCAGGCTGTTGCTTCTCAGGGTGCAATTCCCAAGACTTGGCAGCTTACATGTGGTGTCGAGCCAGTGGGTACACAGAAATCATGGATGAAATTGGAAATCATCATTCTCAGTAAATTATCGCAAGAACAAAAAACCAAACACCGCATATTCTCACTCATAGGTGGGAATTGAACAATGAGAACACATGGACACAGCAAGGGGAACATGACACTCTGGGGACTGTTGTGGGGTGGGGGGAGTGGGGAGGGATAGCATTGGGAGATATACCTAATGTTAGATGACGAGTTAGTGGGTGCAGCGCACCAGCATGGCACATGTATACATATGTAACTAACCTGCACATTGTGCACATGTACCCTAAAACTTAAAGTACAATAATAACAAATAAATAAATAAATAAAAAGAATTGAGTTTTGGGAACTTCTGCCTAGATTTCAGAGGATGTATGGAAATGCCTGGATATCCAGGCAGAGGTGTGCTGCAGGGAGAGAGTCCTCATGGAGAACCTCTGCTAGGGCAGTGCAGAAGGGAAATGAGGGGTTCCAGCTCCTACAGAGTCCCCACTGGAGCATTGCCTAGTGGAGTTGTGAGAAGAGGGCCAAAATTCTCCAGACCCCTGAATGGTAGATCCACTGACAGCTTGCACTGTGTACCTGAAAAAGCTGCAGACACTCAATGCCAGCCTGTAAAAGCAGCCAGGAAGGGGACAGCCCCTGCAAAGCCACAGAGGCAGAGGTGCCCCAAGACCATGGGAACCGGCCTCTTGCATCAGTACAACGTGACTGTGAGACATGAGTCAAAGGAGATCATTTTGGAGCTTTACAATTTGACTGCCTTGCTGGATTTTGGACTTGCATGGGGCCTGTAGCCCCTACATTTTGACCAATTTCTCCCATGGAATAGTTGTATTAACTGAATGCCTGTACCCCTATTGTATCTAGGAAGTAACTAGTTTGTTTTTGATCTTACAGGCTCATAGGTGAAAGGAACTTGCCTTGTCTCAGACTGAGACTTTGGACTGTGGACTTTTGAGTTAATCCTGAAATGAGTTAAGACTTTGGGGGACTGTTGGGAAGGTGTGATTGATTTTGAAATGTGAGGACATGAGATTTAGGAGGGGAGAGGGGCAGAATAATATGATTTGGCTGTGTCCCCACCCAAATCTCATCTTGAATTGCAGCTCCCAAATGTCATGATGATAGAGACAGGAGGCAGCCAAGGGTCCCACTACCCTTCATAACCCACCTACCCCAGCCCCCTCCACCCCTGTGAAACCCCACCTTCAAGTCTGAAACAGCCTGAAGGCTGAAAAACCAGACTACCAATCTGGATGAAGCCCGCCCTTTCCTGATTGATTCTGAACAATGCCCAGCTGTGCACTGGGAGAATGGGGCGTACCTCAGGAAATGCATGTCATTTGTGGGGGGTGGAGCCTGGCTTCTCCTGTTCCTGGGTGGGGACCTGGGATTCAATTTGTGAGGTGGGAAACCTGCTCACAGGACTCTTTCCTGCTTTACTGAGAGTTCGTTTTCCTTTTTGCCTAATAAAATAAATTTTGTTCCCCTTCACCCTTTAACGTGTCTGTGTGCCTAACTTTTCCTGGTTGTGTGACAAGAACCCAGTTTTTTTCTACAACATTTTTGGTGGCCAACATTCAGCTTGAGGAAGGGTGAGTACCGTGCAAACCAATAAATCTTTTTTCCTTTTGCTTCTAAGCCTTTTTCTCCTCAGACCTCTTCTGAGGGGAGAGGAAATTGTGCACTACCCCACCCTGATGGCTGCAGGCATACACAGGATGGGCAAATAAATGGTGGGTTCCTCGCTCCCCTCCCTGCCAGGGCTGGGCTGCATGGCCCAAGGGTGCCCAACAGCAGGCTGGTCAGTGCTCCCTGCCATGCAACCATGGAGCCTTCCCCTCCCCCGGCCAAAAATTGTACTCTGATTGACTGCAATTAAATTTATCTCCCTTGTGGAGGAAACTATTTGCATAAGAATAAGAGGTTCTTCCACAGGCATCTTTTCTTTTCTCCACCCTGTCAGCAGTTAACACAGCCCTGCATTTAAACGCCTTTTCCTTTTCTCCACTGGGTCAGCAGTTGACTTAAGCAAGGGTTTTTTGTTTGTTTGTTTGTTTGTTTTTCCTTTTGGAAGATGTTTTGCTAGACCAGGAGTGATGGGGATCATTGTTTATATTTTCTGTAGAGTTTTAATTGTGACAAATTCTTTATGAGATTGGTTTTAAGCTGTAGCCAATCTGGTGTGCTTTGCACGATTTTCTCTTTTTTTTTTTTTTAAAAGATGGAGTGTCACTCTGTCACCCAGCCTGGAGTGCAGTGGCACCATCTCAGCTCAGTGCAACTTCCACTTCTCTCTCTCAAGTGATCATCCTGCCTTACCCTCTCAAATAGCTGTGATTACAGGCACGCACGCACCACCACACCCAGCTAATTTTTGTATTTTTAGTAGAGACGGGATTTCACCATGTTGGCCAGGCTGGTTGCAAACTCCCGATCTGAGGTGGTCCACCTGCCTTGGCCTCCCAAAGTGCTGGGATTATAGGTATGAGCCACAACTCCAGGCCTTTGCATGACTTTCTGTATGGTCAGCAGTGAACTTTGCTGCAGGCCTCCATCTTGGTTTATGGACTTGGGGGCATGATGTGTAACTCCATGGCAATGTTTTGCTTAGCCTCTGCACAACCCAGGTTCAGTCATGGCTTAGCAACTGAGTCCTTTCAGGTTTGATATCTGTGTAACTTTTCTATTTGTTGATTCTCTTCTCCTCCATGAACCATCTTGGATTTTCCTTTCTCTGAGGCTTTAGTAAAGTTTGAAAGGCTGAAATATTGGCTTCTTGGTATGGCTAAAGTCAGGTAATAGGAGATTTAAAAGGATTTTCTTAAGGAGTGCTCAACTTAATTAAAGATGAATATCTAAGTTACAGGTATATTTAAAAGGTCTTTTTGTTTTATTTTATTTTTTTCTCTTCTGGGATCTTGCTTTGCTGGAAAACGGCTTTTTCTCAGTTGGCTGTATGATTTTTCTCCATTCTGCTTTGCCAATTTTAATGCACGCAAGAGAGGGGAGAGACCTCTGTCTTCCTCATTGAACCCCAGGAATTAAAAGTGGATAGATCCCTCTCAAAATCTCTTTTCGCCTCCCAGTAATGCCTGCCTATTAGGCTCTAAAAGCTGCTTGTTTTCCTAGCCCTCCCTCTTAAAGGGACCAATAATCCAAATAGGAGGTCGGAAAATGAAAAATCGTATGGCTACTGGGTTTTCTTCTTCCTGTCTGTGTAGTTATATATGTGTTGGGTGTTAAAAAAAAAAAGGTCTAATTAATTGCCCTAAAAGAAGATAAGTGCTTGGATCAAATATTTTTTAAAGGGTAAAATACAAGCTGTGGTACCTTTCAGTTCATATGACTTTCATCTTCAAAAAATTTAAACAGCCTAAAAGATTATTGGTAAAGTGCAGATGTCATCAAAATATAAATAGGTGGACTAAATTATGCAGGTCAGCTGCTAGGTTTGCTAAATGTTTTAAGGTCATAAACTGCTTTTTGGGTTTTGAGAACTATTTGTCTTGCCTGCTCCACAATTGGTAAGGCCTGGGGACATATAGAAATAACCAAGCCCTTAATTATGCTGGAATTAGTCAAACCTTGGATGCACCTAGCACATAATCAAAACAACTTACCAAGTTTTACTTTAAAGTTAAAAGTTGCTAGGAGTAACCATTATAACATGTAATTGAAACTACTGGAAATAGATTTACATGCAAGCTGTATAAGAACAGTAGGATGTGTTTTTAGTAAAAGATTATAAGAAGGCGTGGAAATGTAAGTTCTTGCTTAGGTTTAAAAGATTGTTTTGAATTTGATAAGATAAAGCTAAAAGTCCAAACAAGTTGTAAAGGGATTGTACAAATTAATCTTGCAAAAATTCAATATGTGAACATATTGACTAAATTCAAAAGGATATTATATGGTTTTCTTGGAAATTGAGCATTAAAATAAAAGCAAAACAAGGTTCTCTTAAGGCACTAATCTGCTCTTTAGCAAAATTTTTAAGGGGTTATAAAAAGTTTTTTGTTTTTTAAATTTCTGATTCATCATTTTGGCAAAATAAATAACAAGGTAATCTGGAGTTCTATTTCATAATATCAAGTGTTTTAAACCACTAACACATTTAACAGGCTTCTGAAAATCAAATTCAGTTTCAAAATTTTCTTTCCTGACGCCTGGCTTTTTGATGCTTCAGAGAGCCCTTGGAGTATCCAAAAGAGAGGAAAACAGGATTATTTGACATATTTAGGTATATGAGATTGCCAAAATGGTGTTCAATATTCTTTAGGTTATATTTTGGTAAATAATACTAATATGTGTTTCAAATTTGTATGGGATTTTAAAAATTCTAATGTCTGAGTATATGCTATCATAATTAAGGTTTTTATGTTAAATAATTGTAAATGACAGAGATAACCAAGCTTCTTTGTCAATTGTGTTTCTAACTGTAACTAACCTGGACATTTTGTTATTCACAGACAATTTTCTTGTTTTAATTCTTTTCAAAAGATGGCTTATAATAAGCTGTAGAACTCTGACAGGTGCTTTCAAATACAGGTTTCTGATAACTTTGGAATAAAGGGAAAACACACAGAACTCATGAAGAGCTAAAATATTCACAAACCCATAAAAAAACTGAGGCAATCTTTTTGACTTTTGCTTGGAATATTGTTGATCCTTGTTTTTTTTTTCAGAGTCAAGGAAACTTATTTTGAACTATTTATGACGTTTAATAATTGAGTAAGGTATACTCCTGTCAACAAAATACAGAGCATGTTTGTCTCTCTGCCTGGCTTCTCCAGAATTTGGAAACTAGTTGTGAATATTCTTAACTTATGGCAATATAAATGTTTGCATCAGTGCAATAAGAATCCATTTTCTTTTGCAAGAGGGTGCAATTGATAAACTAGTTGTTTTACCAAGGTGTTAACTGGAAGGGTATGCTTCCTTTTAAGGAGTCAAGCTCAACTTGCAGAGCTGATAAGAGTTTCTTGAGAAAACTGGCCTCATGCCCTTGTCTACACAGTGCCTCTACAGGGTTTCTGACCTGTGGTTAGTAAAGAATGTCACTTTCTTACAGGCTCAGGAGCTCCAAGTTTATCTTGGGACCTTAAGAGGAGACGATTACCCAACTCACAGTTATTTGAGCATACAAACTGATGGCTGGGCTTGGCTTTAAAAAGTCTTATCTGAGATTCCTTGTGGAACAGATTTCCATCGAAACCAATGTAAAAGGTCTATATAGAAATAGTTATTCCTTCTGCACTTTATGCAAATAATCAGCCCAAGTGTAAGATTAAAATCTATTTTACAAACAACTCATCCCTATCATGATTTTTTTTAAACAAAATTGAGGATTGGAGAGAGAGAAGTTATGTTTCAAAACTTATCATACATTTGTTATTAAATTCTAGACTCATCAGTTGTTTTTAAGTTTTTGCCTACATTTTAGAGTAACCCTGCTTGTTCCTGTGAACCAACCAGTAATCTCCGACTAAAGCTCAGAAGGAGTAAAAGGGATGGGTAATGTCAAAATTTTGGATCAACATTCTAGTTCTGAGCAATTAGCCTGCAAATCCTGCCAGGTGATGGGAATAAATAGGATGCCCATCACCTGGAGGTTTCCTTTTTGGGAAAGTAAGACCAAGGGAGCTAACCAAAGCCAAGCCCCATGCACCCAAATCTTAGCAAGGATAACTATAGCCACCAGTTATCTGGGCATGTCACAAGATGCCGTTTTCCTTGTTGGAGGAGGACTCAATTCCACAGCCTCACCTAAGCATTTGGCTTATAATAAGAAATCCATGCTAGCCTCTGAGACACATTTTTGTCCCAAACTCAATTCTAAGCTTCACATCAAAGCCCTGGGGGCAGGGGGAACTAGATCTGAAGGACATAGATGCAGATGATAATGGAAGTTAAAACGCACAATGCAGATGAGTGTGACTGATTCCTGCTGAATAAGCCAAGCTTCCCATTTCATGAATAAAGGTCACACTAGTATCCATGGCATAAATGAGGTCTGGAGAATCCAAAGGCTACGGACAGCAGGGGAGATAGGGTGTACAAGGGTAAAAGCGAATACTCTCACCCCCAGACCCCCCTGTTAACACAAGTGAAGACCGCTTTGACACCCACCCTGTCACAGTATCTGGGACTTGGGGATACAAGGAAGGAGGAATCTCCTCCCCTTTTTGTAGATGAGTAGCCATTCATCATTAGTCTGTACACCTTTCTTTTTTTTTTTTTTTTTGAGACAGAGTTTCACTCTTGTTGTCCAGGCTAGAGTGCAGCGGTGTGATCTTGGCTCACTACAACCTCCACCTCCTGGGTTCCAGCAATTCTCTTGCCTCAGCCTCTCGAGTAGCTGGGATTACAGGCATGCACCACCATGCTCGGCTAATGTTTGTATTTTTAGTAGAGACGGGGTTTCACCATGTTGGCCAGGCTGGTCTCGAACTCCTGACCTTAGGTGATCTGCTTGCCTCGACCTCTCAAAGCGCTGAGATTACAGGCATGAGCCACTGCACCTGGCCATCTGTACCCCTTTCAAATGCATCCTGAGTTTCTAGGACCCCTTTGAAAAAAAAGACCCTTCTTTTTTTGTGTTTCTCCTCTGTCCTCTCTTCACAGATAGGTAATTGTGTTTCTGTACCATGGGAAACCTCACCCAGATGCATTCTCCAAACTGGGGAGAGTTAATTTCTCAAACTTTAACCTAGTTGGCTTAGGATTGGGCTCAGGGGAAGGGAACCCAGAAGCCCGACATGCTGGCTAAAGGGTAAAAGTTTTTGTTTTTTTTTTACCAGTTAGGTTTTTGGCCTCCCTCTCCCTGTGCAAACTGGTAAAAGGCCTCAGAATTTTTTAGCTGTCCTCACCCCCACCCCCATTTTGTTTTGATACGTGTTTTCTATAACCTGGTTTGTTTCTCGCCTTCAGGCAATCAAACTCCAAACCTCCATGCCACTGGAGACTTGGATGAGGGCCCCTTTTGCCAGGGACCCTTTGATAGGCTTCTGAGGGAGCTCTGACTGCCGTTTTCCACAAGCAGTGCCCCCTGTCAGCAGAAAGCAGTTCAGATGAGTCTTTGTCCTTATCCTTATTCCAACGGCAGTTAGGTATACTTCTTTAGAGGGGGAAATGATAGAGACAGGAGGCAGCCAAGGGTCCCCCAGTGAAACCCTGCCTTCAAGCCTAAGATAGCCTGAAGGCTGAAGGACCACACTGGTGGTCCTGGATGAAGCCTGCCCTTTCCTGACTGATTCTTTCTGAATAGTGCCCACCTGTGCACTGGGAGGATAGGGTGGAACCTTGGAAGTGCATGTTGTTTGCAGTGGGGAGGAGCCTGGCCTCTCCTGTTCCTGGGTGGAAACTTGGGATTCAATCTGTGAGATGGGAGACCTGCTAACAGGACTCTATCTTGCTTTGGTGAGAGTTAGTTTTCCTTTTCATCCAATAAATTCCATTCCCCCTCACCCTTCGAAGTGTCTGTGTGCTTAACGTTTTCTGGTCCTGTGACAAGAACCCGGTTTTTTGGTTTTTCTTTCTAAAACAGTGGGTGGAACCTGATGGGAGGTAACTGAATCATGGGGGTGGGTCTTCCCCATGCCGTTCTCATGACAGTGAATAAGTCTCACAAGACCTGACAATTTTATAAAGGAGAGTTCCCCTGCACATGTCTTCTTGCCTGCTCTCATGTAAGATAGTACTTTGTCCTCATTCACCTTCTGCCATGATTATGAGGCCTCCCCAGGCATGTGGAACTGTGCATCAATTAAACCTCTTTCCTTTATAAATTACCTAGTATCAGGTATGTCTTTATTAGCAGTGTGAGAACAGACTAATACAATGAGTAAACTCATTTTAATTAGTCCTTCTAGAAAAGGTGCCAATTTGAAGAATTTCTTAAATGAGTAACCACAGAATAGGTTATAATGTATAAAATATCGAAATAATCCATGAGTCCACAAATACATTTAAAAACGTTTAAAAATTAGGAACATCAGAAGATGAAGTTCTTTTATACAAATGAGTGCCAACAAATAAATATAGAAAGAATGCTAGAAACTGAAAAGTCATCATCTTGAAACATCATAAAAGTAATTATTTCAGACAGGATTCATTGATTTATGCTAATAACATTGTGTGAAAGATTGGGAACAAAATACTCTAACCTAAAATAATTGCCTCTACAGATTACTTGTTAGTTACAAAAAGAAAAAGGTACATTTACAAAGTAGAAATTTTGCAGACATCTCCTTAATCAAGAGATCAGAATTACTGTCACCAAATATAGGAGAACCTGAGATCACATGCTTCCTGATATGTACACGCACTGTGAAGGATACAATATCACCTATGCATTATTCCTATTGTAGGTATTTGACCTGAACTTAATCATGAAGAAGAAAACAACTCTTAACTGAGAGGCATTTTGCAAAGCCTCTGAGATGGATTCTTTGAAAACAGCAATGTAATGATAAAACAAAAAAATAAAAAAATTAATTAATGTCTAGGGAAATTTTCTGGATTAAAAGAGACTAATAGACGTGCAAACTAAATGTCAGCTGTGATTCTTGACTGTGTTCTGGATTAGGAAAATTAAACATCATAAATTTAATTTGAGGAAGAATTTGGGAAATTTGAATATGAATTGCATATTACATAAAGTGCTGTATAAAAGTTAAGTTTTCTAAATGAGATCACTATATTGTATTTACGCAGGAGGATATCCTGCTTAAGAGATGGGAAGTTCATACATTTAATAATGAAGATACAGCAAATGTGGGAAAATGTTAAAAATCATTGAATTAAAGTAAAGTGTATGTGGGTATTCCTTGTACAATTTTTGTAACTTTGCCATAAGTTTGCACTTTTTAAAATAAAATGTTTGAAAAATTACAATAATTTTCATCATAATATGCAATAAAAAGGACAAACTTCTTTTTTTGAAAAATTTTTTTTGAGGCCGAATCTTGCTCTGTCACCTAGTCTGGAGTGCAGTGGTCTGATTCCAGCTCACTGTAACCTCTGCCTCCTGGGTTCAAGTGATTCTCATGCCTCAGCCTCCCGAGTAGCTGGGATTACAGGTGTGCAACACAAGGCCGAGCTAATTTTTGTATTTTTAGTAGAGACAAGGTTTCCCCATGTTTTCCAGGCTGGTCTCGAACTCCTCACCTCACGTGATCTCCCCACTTTGGCCTCCCAAATTGCTCAGATTACAAGTGTGAGCTACTACGCCCAGCCCAGGGATGGACTTACTCACTCATTGTGCATCATTTTTCTTTGCAGTTGGATAGCTAAACAAACAAAACAGGCAAAAAGTCCTTCCTTTGTAGAACTTCCATTCTTTCTCCTTATTTCTGAGCTTCCATTGTTAAATAGATGAGGGTGGGGAATGATAATAAGTATTGGATTTGATATTTTGTAGTCTCTTTCCTCACTACATGGAATTATTTCAGATGCATGAATTTGTTTGCTTTGAATAGATATACCGTGGCTAATTTCTTCCACCTAGAGCTCTATAAAAATATTGTAATAAAAACACTAACCAACAACACTTATGCATAGTCCATAACAGAAAATGGCCCTATTAGTTCTGTCTTTTGTATTATTACAGACCCAAAGCAAGACACCACTGAACTATTTATTACTTTAAAAACATTCTAAGCTGTGAGGTTGCTTTGGTTTTTCCTTCTGAGATTAAGAATAAAATATCTATTTCAGATTTTTAAAAAAGCATTCCTTAAATTGTCTTTGTTTGCTGGCCTTGTAGGCACTATCTTGTTTGTCTAAATCTAAAAAGATTAATTATATCATTATAAATGGTCATGTATCACCAACAGAAAATAAAATATAAAATTTTAATTTAAAGCTAAATTAAAAAGTATTAGTCAAAGATTTTTTATACCTTTAGATATATGCCAATTTAACAGAATCAAAATATATATTAAAACACATAAGATTTTTTAAAAATAGAATTAACAGGAAATATTTGACTAACACACATTTATGTGTCTATATAACTGGTAATGGGTGAGAAAGAATATACTTCTCTAGACACTGCATATTGTTTTTAATGTTGCTTAGGCTCTAATTTCAAATGCAGGGTCAGATAAAAGGTTGGTTGCACTGTTTTTCTATGCATGCTTTTTAATTTCATCCTTTGCATTTATTAACATTAATATGTAGTTTTTTTTCTTGTTATTGTTGATGCTACCTGTTCGGAGGTATTGGATAATAATTATTCAGAACTCTAGATTTTCACTGGGTTTTGTTTTGTCATGTAATTACCTACCTTATGTGTGTAGGTATTTGGGTGGTATGGGAGAGAGGAAGAAAATTTCAAATCTATCTTTTTAAATTTTTTCTTTTTTTTTTTTTTTTACAAGTCCCTCTCAATGAAAATCTACCTTTGTCAAACACATTGCTATTCAAAACAACTTTAATGACCAGATGAAGTAGAAGGAAGGAAAGTGGGCACTTCCATATTTGTTTTTAATGAGATATCTTAGAAAGTTAAGGAACTTGAAGTCACAAAGGAGAAGCAAGGTATAACTGTGAAGAGGATACTGGCTTTGATTTCAATTAGGGGAGATGAAGGAAAATGGAAGGAGATTTCCTAACTCAACAGAGAAGATGGAATTTAAATTTACCAAAATCAGTAATAAGGTAGAAGTGAGAATGAAGTACTTTCAAAGCTAAAGACAGAAGGAGAAAAGTGTTTAAAAGCTAATTTTAAAGTAAAAGAGAGATGAGGAGTTACCAGATTTGTGTGAGAAAGAGCAAATACATTTATTATTTTTAAATATCATAGAAGAGAGGAACAAATTTGAGCAAATAAGTTTAAGAAGAAGCTTGCTTTCCTCTTATTATTTGTTAATCAGCAAGATAGTGGGGAAAATGTCTTCAGGACACGTCAGAGACCTTTATGGCAGCCCCTCCCATCACAGGCCCAGAGGCCTAGGAGAAAAAAATGGTTTTGTGGGCCAGGACCAGGGTCCCCTGCTATGAGCAGCCTAGGATCTTGGTGTCCTGTTTCCCAGCTGTTCCAGCCATGGCTAAAAGGGCCAAGGTACAACTCAGGCCATGGCTTCAGAGGGTGCAAGCCCAAAGCCTTGGCAGCTTCCAGGTGATGTTGAGCATGTAGGTGCACAGAAGTCAAGAATTTAGATTTGGGAATCTTCACCTAGATTTCAGATGATATATGGAAACTCCTGGATGTTCAGGCAGAAGAGTGCTACAGGGGCAGGGCGCTCATGGAGAACCTCTGCTAGGGCAGTGCAGGAGGGAAATGTGGGGTTGGAGCCCCCACAAAGAGTGAGAAGAGGGCTGTGAGAAGAGGGCCACTGTTCTCCAGACCCCAGAATGTTAGCTCCATCAACAGCTTGTACCATGCACCTGGAAAAGCTCCAGACACTCAATGCCAGCCCATGAAAGCAGCCAGGAGGGGGGCTATACCCTGCAAAGCCACAGGGTTTGGAGCTGCCCAAGGCCATGGGAGCCCACCTCTTGCATCAGCATGACCTGGATGTGAGACATGGAGTCAAAGGAGATCATTTGGGAACTTTAAGGTTTAATGACTGCCCTATTGGATTTTAGACTTGCATGGGCCCCATAGCCCTTTTGTTTGTGCCAATTTCTCTCATTTGGAAATGAGTGTATTTACCTAATACCTGTACTCCGTTGTATCTAGGAAGTAACTAACTTGATTTTGATTTTACACACTCATAGACAGAAGGGACTTGCCTTGTCTCAGGTAAGTCTTTGGACTGCAAAATTTTGAGTTAATGCTGAAATGGATTAAGACTTGGGGCACTTTTGGGATGGCATGATTGGCTTTGAACAATGTAAAGACATGAGATTTGGCAGGGGCTGGGGCAGAATGAAATGGTTTGACTGTGTCCCCACCCAAATCTCATCTTTAATTTTAGCTTCCATAATTCCCATGTTCTGTGGGAGGGACCCTGTGGAAGTTAATTGAATCGTGGAGGCGGGTCTTTCCCATGCTGTTCTCATGAGAGTGAAACAGTCTCAAGAGATCTGATAGTTTTATGAAGGGAAGTTCCCCTACACAAGCTCTCTTGCCTGCCTCCATGTTAGATGTAACTTTGCTCGTCTTTCACCTTCCACCATGATTGCGCGGTCTTCCCAGCTTTGTGACACTGTGAGTCAATTAAACCTCTTTCTAAATTACCCAGTCTTGAATATGTCTTTATCAGCAGTGTGAGAACAGAATAATACATAATTTAACCCCAAAGAAGAGCTCTTTAATGGAGAAATTCATATATCATGAAATTTATCCTATTCCTGAAATCTTTACTGTGATAACTGAGGACCTCTAGCCAGATTCCTTACTTACATCACTTGGAATTAGTTTGCCTCCGTATAAGACTAGTTTGAACTTATAGTGCTGAGTTTACAAGTTTTCAAATATATGCAAAATATACATAATCATACTGATGATTAATGGTGAGATGCTTATAAAATGGTGACTCTAACAAGCTCTATTAGGTACAGATACATGCAATCACTGAATTCTGTCAAGAGATGATGCCATTTATGCACAATAATGCACATTCTTCCATTTATTATTCAATACAATAAATTCTAACAATTTTCCAAAAGTGTTCATATAAAAAATAATTAGACTTTATGTTTTAGTAAGTTGTTTGTTTTCAGTAATCATTTATTCTTGAGCAGATATTTTTTGGTGTTTATTTTGTCATGTTTATTGGCTATTATTTCTGTTAGAAACAGCTTCTGTTACTAAGAAAGAAACACCAACAAGGGGAGACACCTTTCCCACAAAAAAAAATTTATTCCAGCTGCATTTTGATTTGAAGTTGAATAAAGACAAAGGTAAAAAGAAAAGCTAAGAAGACGTTCCCGGGTGAGTCATTGGAGTGTCAACTAGCCTGGTCAGGGGCTGCTGCTAAACTACAGATATTTGATAGGCAGTGTCCCTTTAACTGTGAGAAAATGGTTTCCTAATGATACTTTTTGCTTTTCACTCATGAAATCACTCTGGGTTAGCTTCTCATCAGTCCATAAATGCCCATACCTGGTTCTGTCAACATTTTTGGTTTTCAGATTATGTGCTTTATGAGGCAAAACATAGCAACACAAACATTTAAATTGCTTCCATGTTTTACAACCTCAACTGCTGTATTTTATATAAAGGCCACAAAATGAATACTGTTATTGATGAAAATTGGGTTACCCTGAGGACTGTTGCTTAACTGAAATCACAAATGGAGCAGACAGAAAAATCAAAAGTATATGCTGAGAACGGTGAGTAAAGAGTGAACTCCTCAGAGCAGTAACAATTTTCATTTCTAGAGGCCAGAAGTAAGAAAAGAGAGATCTTTTTTCTTCATTTGGGAAATCTGATTTCCAATGCTACTTGAACACAATACAAGTAATGTAAGTTTTAAAAATGAATAGTTTTAGTTACTTAGAAAAAAAGTTATTTGTATGAGGGACTCAAAAATAGCTTTAAAATATTACTATATGCTAGAATCTGATTTTCTTTCTTTGTTTTGTTTTATTTCTTTTGGTTGCTATTTATCCTGGGCCTGCAGGTTTTATTTTTAAAATGTAACAAAGCCGATTTGATGTTCCTCAAAATGCTTCTATGTTGATCAGCACTCAATGCAAGGTCTAGTTGTCATAATGACACTGTATATACTTCAGTCAGGAGAGTAAGAAGTTTCTGCTTTGCAAACTAGTGGGCCATTTATTAAACCAATTTTAATCTTCCTGACAGTCATACATTTACCTAAAACAATAATAAAAAAAACTCTATTAAAACACTAGAAAATAGCTGGTATTACTCCAGAAAGGCCAAACCAATTGTCAAGGATTAGATGTATATTAAATGGGCTGATTTTTGACAGGCAAACTTGAAAGTTAAATGTTTTGGGGTAATGCTTGCAACTAGCCATACTTTGCTTGTCAGTAACTAGTTACTACATTAGTCTTCCCCTTCTAATAGTTTTGATCCCTATTGTAGGAATGGTACAAGTTATCCAGAGACTGAGTTGTTCTTTTATCAGAGTAAATTCTTCACATATGTTTGCAAGTCATGACTAAAGAATACACAAAAGAGCATATTTAAATATATTTTGCTAATTAGTAACAATAACTTTTTTCTTGTTTCTGATTTTTCTCTGGGATTATGCCAGTTACTTGATACATGTTCATTAATTTTATACTAAAAACAACATTAATGACGGTGCTATTCTAAGATCTTAGTCCAACTTCAAGCTAATCATATTAATACAAGCTATCCTGCTTCGTGAATAATAATCATAATATAATTTGTCAAATAATAATCATATAATTTGTAAGTGAATGAAATGGACTCCCTTAGAAAATGTTAATAGACACCTTTTTATAGCATATGTCCTATAACTGAATAAAAAGCTTAGCTAATTGATTGGTTATTTATGTTGTATTAAATAATGATTTAATAATAAATGAAGCTTGAAACTTCTTGTAAGTAAATTAATGCTGGATAGTTGAATACCTATATTCCAAAAGTATTATTTTTGGCAAAGGATATAAAAGTTAATTCACCTAATTATGAACATATATAAAGCCATTAAGAACTAATTTTTTAAGATACTTTTAAAGCTTTTTAAAATTCCTGAATATTTTACTATTTACCACATCACCACTACATTAGCAGAATAATAAAAATAGCTAATACCCTTGAGTACTTATTATGATCTAGATAATGTGCTAAGCTCTCTCCAGGTATTATCAACAAATTTAATACAACAAATTCATAAGGCAGATACCATTGCTGCCATTTGACAGAAAAGGTATAAGACTAAGAAACTTGGCTAAAGTTGTGCAGGTTATAAGAGGTGAGGAATGGACCGGAAGCCTGATCTTCCATTGTGAAGCCCTTCTCATGGTCTTAACTATATTGCACCTTTCCCTCAACAAATGGACAAATGGAACAAATGGAAAGAAATTTAACCAAAATAAAATTGTCAACATATCATATATTGCCAAAAAAATTTAGTGTTACCTTCCCTGGTTCTTACCAATGAATATCAATAAATATTATTGATTGATTCCTGATAGACTTGAAATGATGAATTAATTCCATGAAGAGGTAGAAAATAGATTACTTAACTAATACTACAACTGAACACTGAACATTCTGACTAAACAACCAACAAAATATAACATAGTTGTACATTAAAGAATACGAGAATGAAAGTTACATTTACCATAAATTATACCACCATAGGACAAACATTAGTTAAGAACAGATTACTTTTAGCCATACTTAGGACTGTCAGAGGAATCAGCCTCATTTTGTTCATGATTTCTAAAGGACTTTCAGACAGAAAGAGCATTTTAAAAATAAGAGTTAATATTTAAAGTTTATGAGTTGTTGTAACCAACTTGGTTTTAAAGCTGTAAGTCACCTATTAATACCACACCACTAATACATTTACATTAATAATAGCCATTCTATGCATAGCATTAGCATCTTCTCAATAAACCCATGTAGCCAACACTTACACTTCTTGATTCCTGAATAAATCATTCAACAAAAGATGAATTTTTAGTTTCTATGAATTACAAGTAAAAAGAGTCACCTCTTTAAATTATGTGAGTTGTGTTTTTTTTATAGATAGCATTAAGGTTTCCTAATTACTTTTTTTTGTTTAATCATTTTATGGGCAAAACCTTAAGGACTCTTAGAAAAGATAAAGCTTTGCCTTTCAAAGAAACCACTGCCATCTCCCACTGACCGAAAGAAGTTTGACCATGACTTTGCCATCTCCACTTCCTTTCATGGGATACACAATATTGTTCAGAACCGGAGCAAAATTCGCAGGGTGCTCTGGTTGGTGGTGGTTCTGGGCTCAGTCTCACTTGTGACATGGCAGATCTACATTCGCTTGCTCAACTACTTCACATGGCCAACCACAACGTCCATTGAGGTTCAGTATGTGGAAAAGATGGAGTTCCCAGCTGTGACATTTTGTAATTTGAACAGGTAAAAATTACTTTTTTAAAAATAATTAGTTCCTATAAATTTGCTAGTATAATCTTTCTTGGATGACTGACAAAGAGTTTTCTCGTGTGGAAATTATCATATGTAAAACCACTGAAGTTCTTAAATTGCACTCAAAAGCACAAATTTAAGGGAGCAAAGAATTCATTAATTTCTTCTTTCACTTATTTTCCATCTTTTCTTCCTTCCTTCCACAATCATATTCTAGGTAATATCCCAAATCCTATCATTAAATAGATGTAAAAGAGATGGGGGTTTCACTACATTGCCCAGACTATTCTCAAACTCCTAGGCTGAAGCGATCCACCTGCCTCAGCCTCCCAAAGTGCTGATATTATAGATGTGAGCCTCTGTGCCCAGCCAGATGTAAAAGTCTTGATCCCTGCATGTTAGAAGTTCATTAATTAGCAGAAAAGAGAAACATCAACAATCATAGTGCAATATGGTAATTGCACAACAAAATAAAACAATGTGCAAGGGCTCTGAAATCCCACAGAACAGATTAATAATCTCCATCTTGGGTGTTACGGAAATCTGGGTATTAAAAGATGATTACAGCTTTCTAAGAGGAGATGAAGAAGAAATGGAAGAGGGAACTACTTTGCAAACACATAACGATATAAAATGTTCTGGTGTACATATGATGAGCTATTTAATGTAGTAGAGGCAAGGCCAACTCCATGGGTCTGTGATCAGTGCGGCTGCAAAGAGCCCTGAGCTTAGAAAAGGGTTACACTTGATTCAATGCTCTACTGCCAGTGTCTTGAGTCCTTGACTGCAACTCATTCCAGAAACCTGCAGTCCATTGACTGTACACCAAATCTGCTAAGAGGAGGACAACTTTCCACCACTAGGCTTCCAGGCAATGCTTTGTAATTGCCTGTGGTAAAGCATGAAATACCATACATAGGATTTTTGCTGAGGAAGGGAGGGCTTCTTAAGACTCACCATTTAGCTATTAGGGAAGTCACTCAGCCTTCTTAGTGTTAATTTTCATATTTATAAAATGAGATAATATCATCTACTTCACATATTTGTTGTTACATTAGATAAGGTAATAAGTACTCCATTGTGTTTCATTCCTGGGGGACTTCTAGAACAGGTGCTCAATATATAATAGATGTTATAGCCCGTTTGTATGATTGTCAATATTTCAAGAACTCATGATATGTATCAAGGTCCTAACAAGTCAAAACAAATCAATCCTTTCCCCCCAAAAAATGATTTTCAATACTGTTGCCTCATACTGTTTTAAGTAGCATGTGTTTTAACAAAAACAGAGATTGGTTGCAGTTATCCTTGACTGAAATAAAATGTAGATATTACTTCCAGAATGGCAAAGTGAGGAAGTCCATAAACTCTATCTCCTTCAAAACCAACCATAACTGGTGAAAAAATATTTTTCTTAAAAAGCAAACTTTTCTTTTAAAAAAGAAACATTTAAATAGTATCTCCTCAAATTCAAGTCTACTGGAACCTCAGAATTATCATATTTTAAAATTGGGTCATTACAAATATAATTACATAAGTTGAGGTTATACTGCACTAGGATGAGCCCTAAATCCAATGACTGAAGTTCTTATAAGGAGAAGAGAGAACACACAGAGATACAGCAGGGAAAATTCATGTGAAATAGAAGCAGAGATTGATAAGGTTTTGCCACAAGCCAAGGTATACTTAGGACAAAAGGCATAAGACATAGAGAAAACAAAAAGTAAAATGGCAGATGCAAATCTAACTATATTACTAATGAAATTAAATTAGAATGGATTAGACAATCCAATTGAAAGGCAAAGGTTATCAGAATGGATTTTTTTTTTAGAAAGATCCAGCTATATGTTGTGTGCAGGAGACACAATTTAGATTTGAAGATGCAAATGGGTTAAAAGTAAAAGAAAGGAAAAAGGTATGTCAACCTTCAGAAAGCTAGAGTAGATATCCTAATCTCAGACAACATAGACTTTAAAGTAATATATGTTACCTGACATAAAAAATTGTCATTTTATGTTGAATAAATGATCAATCTATCAGGAGATATAAGTTAACCTATATAGTTAGATTTTTCAATACCCCACTTTTGGTAATCAATAGAACAACTTGACAGAGAATAAACAAGGAAATAGAAGACATAGAAGACTTAAACATCCTTATAAACCTACTAGACTTTGCAAACATCCTTAGAACACTCTACTCAACAATAGCAAAATATGCATTCTTCTCATGTGCACATGACATGGCACATTCTCTTAGAATGGACCATATACAAGGCCATATACAAGGTAAAGTAGGTGGAAAATATTTTAAAGTATTCAAATATGTTTATCAATCACAATAGAATAAAATTAGAGGTCAATAATCAAAATTAATTTCGGATATTCACAAATATGTAAATATTAAACAATGCACACCTAAATAACAAAGAAGTCAAAGAAGAAATCACAAAAAAAATTAGAAAATACTTTGAGATGAATGAAAATGAAGACACAACATACCAAACTTATGAGATGCAGCTAAAACAGTGCTTATAGGGAAAGTTGTAACTGTAAACAGCTAAATTAAAAAGAAAAAGAAGTCTAAAAATACTTAATAGCCTATGATCTAAGTACTTTTACAATTTTTGGTATGGAAATCTAATCCATTTTGCATAGCTCAAATCTCAAATCAATGATTACAGCTTTTGTGTTAGATGACATTGAAAAAAAGATAATATATCCTAGCTCAGTTAGATATAAGTATCCAGACCAACAAAAGATTTAATATTTTAGAGGCTATAATGATAGAACAGGAAAATTCTTAATTATAAGAAAATTATTCTTCCTTAGGGAACAAAAAATTAAGACAATATCAGTTTACAGGCATTAAAGGTATCTCCAACTCCCAAAGTATAATTTTACAGAAAGATAATTTGGATTCCCACTTTAAACATTATACTCAGCGTTGCTCAGCAAATTAATGACAGATCAGGAAAAGTACTCAAGCTATTTTCTAGTTCTCAGAGCCAATGATCTTCAAATATTTTAGTTAATGTGCTATATAAAAAATTTGAAAAACTGTGTATTTAACTTGCATATGTCTACATTTTTAGCAATAACCCTAAGTATATTTATTTATTATTTTTAGGAGATGAAAAATATTGTATTTTATATCAAATTATATTATCACAAACAGAAGTATTATATATCATTATATTTATGAGATAAAATAGGATAAGGATTTACTGTAATAGGAATAAACATTTCATATATTTTCATGAAATTTTAACTGCTTTATTGACTAAAATACACCAGTAGAAATCATTTAAATTTTTATCTGTGGATTTTATTCAAATAACCCAAAATGTGGAAGCCTTAACAAATAGTCTAGTTACATTTAAAATAACAACTTTCATTATTCTACTTAAGACTTTGTCAATTCAGTCTTAAGCAAGGGCCAAATACCCTGTGTCTAACGCAGAACTTCACCCTAGCTACAAATATGTGTATGACAAGCCAAGACAAGATTTTAGGAGCTTTGATTAATTTTTAAAGGAGTCTTCCCCTGAAGCAAAATACAATTTGTATGCCTATATTAGGAGCCCTGAGGTTGTTACACACCAGTATGCATTCTGTGTTAGGATTTGTGATGGGTGACAAGTTAACACTTTCCTATATACGGGAGAAGAACCATTGTAAAAAGAGGATGGGAACATTTATTTCCTTAAAATTCTCTGTGCAGGAGAACACTCAGACATATGCACATTCTAGTTTGAAGCCCATTGTTCTAAGTTGCATTTTCTCTAATTCTTTTGAAAAAAAGTAAAGCTTAACACTGTAATTTAATTAGAGTTTACCAAGTTAGAAACTGGACAGGTCTGCTGATAGATCCCAATTTCTATACTTTTTTTGTTTAACCACCTTGTGAGTAGAAAATGGACACCTGAGATGAAGAAACTTTGCCAAGTGACTTTGGATTATCAGAAAGGGTTTACTTTTCACAATCGGTACCAGGACCCTATACCAAGTGTATGTCAGAGATCCCTTTTTAATACTTCCCTCCTCTATATGACAAAATTTTTTTGGTAATAGTCATGAAATCAAACAAATAATGAAAATGGCCTATATATTCATGTCAATAAAAATGTTAAAAAATAAAATAAACAATACAAAAATAAGAAAAAGTAATGCATTAATACTTTTTGGACACTGACATATTTTTTTTTTAAGTTTTTAAAATCAGTTCCAGTTGTGAAAGTAAAATAAAATCTCAGGACCCCCAACTCACTATGCCAAAGGTAAAAGTTAAGCTTGGGAACTGCGTCACACACAACTGCTTCCCATTTTGTTCCTAAATAGATAACCACAAAGATAGAAGGCACATACCTTCTCAGGGGCCCTCTATTACAATTTTCTCACAGAAAATCTCCTGCAGGCCCCAAGATCCTTACTGTAAAATGAAGTTGTACTGAATTTCACCCTGAGAATATAAATCAACAGCTTACCTTCACAGGTACAGGACAAATATAGAACTAGAAGTCATCCCTCTACTCACCTGAGGCAAATGCGTATTTGACTTCTTCCTCTGGTCTATGTTTACTTTATCCTATATATAAATGAAGATTCACTGAGCACCAGACAAACACATAGTTGACTAGTCTACTACCCACTCCTTTCACAGGTAAAATGTAAAGTCAGTGAAATTGATCAAAGCTTCAAAAGAATGCAACTGCTTGCCTTTATTATCTACCCTCCCCTTTTTGTTCTTTCCTTTTTCCCCTACTGCCCACTCTTTCCGCTTTAAATATTGTGTCTCCAAACCCTCTTAGGAAAAAGCATGGATCACAGATATTTCTGTGATTTTGTTTCTTTTCCCCAGGTTCATCCTCAACCTTAGCAAAATAAACCTCTAAAATGATTGGGGCTCCCCTCAGACATTTTCTTTAGTTTTACACAGAAATGAATAACAGCATTGTATTTCCATTTTTTAGCCTCTTTATGAATATTTGTCAATGACTTCATCAAAATTAACTTTATCCATGTATTGATGTTCCATAGCACAGCCATATTAGTCTAGTTTTACTTGTAATTAATTAAAGAATACTTATTAATTTTAATTTTGAAAAGTTTCTTTCACATGAAGCAATGGTTATACAAACAGAAAGACAAACTCCTAAGAATACAATTGGCAGAAATTCATAAAAAGTCACATTTCACAAAAAATTCCAGAAATTGTAATACTGTTTGTGACTTGGTTCTTTGGTATCAATTCTAGTGCTTTTCAAATGTCTTTGTGTTTAAAATTTTCACTAAAATATCTTTATAACAAAATTCATCAAAAATTTATATTCATTTGGTAAAAACTTCAGAATTTTATTTTCTTCCACTAAAATCAGAAATAATAATTGGATGTAGTGACTACTGATGCTATTTGATCCATTGTTTATGAGTAACTCATATACTGGGTCTTCATGTTTATAATCACTGTGATTCTTTGTTTATTTCAAATTTGTTTGATGCAAGAAAAAATTGCTCAAGCATTTTTAACCAAAGGTAAAATCATTGCTTCTCATGCAAATATAAAGACATAACAAAGATTTCATTAGTTAATTAAAGAATGGTAAGACATTAAAATTTGCTCAAAGAAGAATGCAAAAGGCAGACATTGTTCCTCATTTTCCTTCTCCATAAAATTATCTGTAAAATGTACGAGAAATGGATCTGTTTTGGCAGGACTCAAATAAGGCCTGAGTCAGGCATCAACTTGGATTTTAGATGAAACTTACTCATTTGGGTCATATAACTTGGAGAAGTACATTTAGAACCATTGATATACATAAGAAGGACATATCTAATAACTGGTTAGCAGATGTTAAATTGTTTAAACAAATTAATATATTTTTGTTGTTATTTTCTTCTACTAGGCTCTTACCAGTTGTGTTAAATTAGAGTAAGGCAAATTCTAGCTAAGCAAGGTTTTTGAAAGGAAAACTTAGAAGAGTTTTGAAGTTCAAATTAAAATTGAAAATAAGCCAGACACAGTGGCTAGTGCCTATAATCCCAGCACTTTGGGAGGCCAAGGTAGGCAGATTGCTTGAGCTCAGGAGTTTGAGACCAGGCCAGGCAACATGGTAAAACTCTGTCTCTACAAAAAATACAAAAATTAGCTGGGCATGGTGGTGTACACCTGTAGTTCCAGCTATGTGGGGGGCTGAAGTGGGAGGATTGCTTGAGCCCAGAAGGTCAAGGCTGCAATGAACCATGTTCGTGCCTCTGCACTCCAACCTGGGCAACAAATTGAGACTCTGCCTCAAAAAATAAAATAAAATTGAAAATAAACTCAGTGCAAAACACTTTTGTTTTATGCAAAACAATATTTCTCACAAAAAATTTTCTTCCTTGGCTTAATATTGTTAGGCTTTATTTATTAAATTTAATTAATCTATATAAATTACTCTCATGGTCTCAAATATTATTAGTATAATAAAAAAAGTTTAAAAATATTTTAAGATGCCCTCCTATTTAACTTTTTTGTAGATTGTATTCATTGCTCCCATATGTATAGTAATTCCTTTATTTCTCTGCATAATCATTTTGAATATAATCCAATGAATATATTCAGGGAATACTGGCTCTGACTGTGCAGGATTTCACAGTTGTAGGGTTTTGGAGCCGATTGTTGGGAACCTGTCTGTCACTGGGAGTTGGAAACCTGAAGTAGCTTGGAGGTCCATCTCTCAATATAGGGTTTACACTGTACTTCTGCCAAAATCTGTTGCTGATGTAAACTCTTAATTCCTTAACAATCCAAGAGATACTTTTGACCAAGAAATGCAAGGTTATTAGATGTACTGTAGTTAGACAGAATACCACCATGACAGATGACCAATAGTGCCTTGGAATCAGGAAGTCCGAGGAGGATATTTACAGAGTTTTAGGACCTGGGCTAGCTTTGCAAGGATCAGAGCCAGTTAAGCAAGCTACAATATTAGATATTGACTATGAAAACAGTTTTTCATCTCTTAAAGAGTATGTAATGTTGGCTTGAGGTTGTTTCTCCATTTTTGTGTTTTGTGTATGCCCTACCTTGACTGAGAAAGGATTTAATATGGCTTGAATATGAAAGAAAAATTATATGTATATATTGTGGGGGCCATGGGTGTTGGCCCCCTAAAGATAGGCTGAAAAATTAGTGACATGAGGCAGATTGATTAATAGAAGAAAAGGCTTACAATGATATTTAATGTGTATACACATGAGCCTTCAGAATAAAGCCTAACATCCCAACCGGATACAGAGGCTTATTTATCATCTTGAGATTATAGAAAGAATGTGGGCTCAGAACATTACTGAAAGCAGGTTTTAACACCAAGACAGGTTATACAGGTTATAGTAGGGAGAAAGGAAGAGGCTTGACTAGCAAAGGTGACCTTGTTATATAGATGAAGACTTCTTCAGAGAGACAAGATGGCAAATGTTTATTTTTAGACTTTTAAAGGTGTCAGAATCTCAATCTCTCCTATACCTAGCAAATGCCTAGCAAGAGGAGGCCCGGCTGCATTAATGGACGTTTTCTACAGATGCAAATTTTCCACATAAAAGACAGCTTTGCAAGGCCACTTCCGTTAGCTGACCCTGCAGCAGCCATTTCAAAATATATCTTTTAGAGTATTTTTATTTTCTTCTCTCTTTATATATATGTATATATATATACACACATATAGATATATATTTACATATTAAATAAGATAATATAATATAAAGCAAAATAGAAATAAAATCTGGGACACAAACGAGGTTCAGGTATGACATACAAACCACATACACCATATACTTACCAAGAGTGGAATATGCATTCCGTTCTATGCTTTTAGCAGTCGATTTAAAGAAAGAACATTTGTTCAGTTTCAAAATTTATAATATCTAAAATATGAAAGTCCTCATCTTGCTTGTAAAGGAATGGAAGGCATGCAAATGAAGAACTATATGGAATGCTGAACAAAATTGCCCCGCAAGATAAGAGAATTAGAAAGTGATACAGTCGTTAAGTTAAATAGATTACTTCTGCTTTGGTGGCCAGAATGAATCATTTATTTAATAAGTACTTACCTAACACTCACTATATTCCAGGCAGGTGTCTAAAAATTTTAAGAAAAACAATTAATGTAATCAGTAAAAGAACACTTTGAGGTAGGTTATATTAATATATACAGATTTTACAAGAGAGGAAACTTAAGTCAGAGGGAAATGAAAAAAAATTTGCTAAGTCATACCATCAAGGGGCTGTAACAATTAGAACCTAACTGGAGAAACGGAATCACCATGAATGACAGAATAAAGGGCTTTTTTTCTAGGGATTAAGCCCCACTTCGTTGCAGGAGCTGGTTAAGCAGTCTTTGTAAGTCTTTTGCCTGTTCTTTGTGCTGGGGCTGAAGTAAGCAGGGCCAGCAGGAAGGGAAAATGGATATGAAGTAGGGGAAACAAATACAAGCTCAAAATGTAGGTCTCTTTTTCACTACCTCCAATCTTGATGGTGTGAATGACCTTCAGGATAGCTGTCATCTTTACCAGGTTGCACTCTTACCTAACTCAGTATTTGCAGAAGCTGAAGGAAAAGGTCACAAAGGAGCTGGAGGAGCTGTGGTCCTGGCTGCTGCCCGATACCAGCAAGTTGAGTCAGCAGATGGATTGCAGTGTGGGTGAGCTACCACAGCTCCTGCACGACAGTGAAATTCACATATATACAAGGATGGGAATGCTGGGAAATGCAGTTCTAATTTAGCTAAGCTGACACAGGACAAGGCCACACACAGGAAATCTGGCTCCTAAATGCATTTTTAACAACTATATATTCCCACCTCTTCCTTTAAATTGAATCTTGAAGATCCATTAGGTGTCATCCAGATCAAGGTCTGGGGAATATTCTAGGTAAATGAAACTACATGTGCAAATACAAGATTAATTGCACAATGGGTCAAAGACTTCTTAGGCATCAAATTTTGCTTAAATGTCTTGCAAATAAGGGAGAGTGTGGGAGATAAGAAGAAGCTAATAGAATCTAGATGTTGGTATCTGTCTTCCAGATAATTATAAGTTTTCATTATTCTAACTACTGCCTTCATTCCTGCTAATAGGTTCCAAACAGATGCTGTAGCCAAATTTGGTGTTATTTTTTTCTTATGGCACATTGTATCCAAAGTCCTCCATCTTCAAGAAATTACTGCCAATTCCACTGGCTCTAGAGAGGCTACTGATTTTGCTGCAAGTCACCAAAACTTCAGCATTACGGAATTTATCAGGAACAAAGGTTTTTATCTCAACAATAGCACTTTGTTGGACTGTGAGTTTTTTGGAAAGCCATGTAGCCCAAAGGTAACGATTTTCTATTCTTCAAATATAATCAAAGTAATAAGTTCCGTTACTGCACTGTTTCACATTGAGCTCCCACGGCATTTACTCCCATGGTGAATCAATCCAAATTTGCTTACAGATTCTATTTCATTAGCTCAGCCTTATAATATCAGGGGTATGGAATACACATGAGACAAATTTCCTCTTTCAAGCAGTTAGATAAGGAAAGATAGAAAAGAGAAAAATTGATTGCCTTTCTTGTAGTATAGTCCTTCCAAAAGAAAAACAATTTAACACAAGAGGATATTTTAATTTTTTTCATTCATCAACAAACAACCTATTCCAACATAGTATTTTTATAATCACCAAATATCCATCACTCTGCTTATATGCCTATGGTATTGCATTACAGACTATAGAAAATAAGAGGATCCCAGCATTTAACTATGAAAAATTTATATATTATTATTATATATTATATATATAATAACTAGTATATATTATATATAATATACATTCACTCATAACAAGTACAAAACAAATACATAACAACTACAAAATCCTATTATTGTTTATAAAATTAATCTATATTTAAGATAAAGTACTAGATCTATCTGTAATCTATTAATAAAGAACTATACAGGCAATTTGATGCCATATTTCCCGTATCAGCAGTTCTGTAGTCTGTGTTGTTAGGGGAGCCTAAGTAAACACAAATTCTTGGTTCTTCAATACAATTTCTTATGTTTTTGGTAGGCTGCCTTAGCACACAGTAAGCAGAAAAAATTGCCTGAGAGACATTTCAGAGAGGTGAGGTTCTGGCCTAAACTCTTAACTTGGAAAGTAAGTTTTCTTATGCTATTTTTATTCACCAACATGTTTAACTTACCACCAAAAAATTTCGTGTTAGAGAAATTTTTCAGTTGCATATTACAGAAACCCATTTCTGTTCTAGTAAACTGAAGACTAAAAGTAATGAATTGGCTTAATTAAGAGGGAACTCCAACAGTAGGTCTGCCTTCAAAAAATGCTGAACCAACGGACTCCAAGACTGTCTTTAAGATTCTGACTTTGTTTCCATCTCATAATTCTGGTTGGCTTCTTTCTGTATCAGTTCTCCCCACACCTCACCAAAATGGCTGCTGACTCCCCCTAGACTCATTATCAGAGTTTAGCACTCCAGTATCCACTTAATAATCTCACCAAAGACTCTGATTAGCTCCGCTTGGGACACATATCAATTCTTGAACCAACCACTGAGGCAAGAAGGTGAGGTTTAAGCTTGGCCCAGCTTGCGTCCCACGCACACCTCTGTAGTGGTTGGAAAAGGAGGGTAAAAGGAGGGTAAAAGGGTCATGTGATTGACTGCCACACTGTGACCATACAGGTTACATTAGGCATAGCTCCTCCAAGAAAGGATGCTGAAGTAGTGCTCCACAGATAAAAACATGTTTCCATACATCTTCAGGAAAACATTCAACAAGCAATTTTTTTAAATGTTTTAAATACATGCTTAATTTTATATGAAAATGTCTCCTTTAAATAATCACATGCAAATTGACGAATGCATATTACCAAAAAAAAAACTATCACTGAATACACATATAAATCAGACTATTCTCTCTGATATTTCTGCAGTCTTGTTAGGTATTTGTGCTTTAAAAAAAAAGGTTATAGCAAACTTGAGAAGGGACAAAAAATATCAAACTGATGGTTTTTTTTGGTTCATTTACATATTGGAGGATTTTGCACATGTCTTCACTGAATATGGAAATTGTTTTACTTTTAATCATGGTGAAACTCTCCAAGCAAAGAGAAAAGTGAGTGTCTCTGGAAGAGGCTTGAGCTTGCTCTTCAATGTGAATCAGGTACTGAATTTTCTCCAGGTTCAAGACAAACGAGAATGTGTGGGGGTTTCAAAAACTTGATCAGACTATTGGGCCATATCAGGTAGTTCCCACACATTGGATATTATTTCAGTTTTTGTTAATTTAGTCTAGACTCCTATGGATTTTATATAACTACTGGCTTAGAAATTAAACAGGCAAAATTTTGAGGCATAAACTGGAGATTTTTAGCTATCCTACTGACTTAAATTATTGACTCCAGGGAATGTTCATGCCACAAAATAAGAAAACCCAGAGATTCTAAGTTGCAATGTATGTAGCTATTTTAAGAGAACTCTTTGCATTGAACAATAATTTTAGAAATACGTTTATGTAAATATGACATGTTTTAAAAAGAAACTCTACATACACATTTGACAAACTATAGAATGTATATCTGGAAAAGTGATGGAAAACATAATGGTTATATAAAGAATATTATATAAATAGATTTTGTCCAAGCCCAGCTTTTGGAAAGCTGAAATTGACCTAATAAGTTCTAAGTGTTTAGTCCTGGGAGGCAGATGTTCAAACACCTAAGAAATGCAGTGGTGTTTTCTTCAAGGGTTCCTAGTATAGCTCCCACCCAAGATTAGTTAATTCTGACCTTTTGTTTAAATGACTACTTCTAGTATTACACATTTTAAAGCATTCTACTTTATTATTATGGTTTTATAAAAGAGGATTGTAAAATGCTGATGGATTAAGTATCCAAAATCATACAATTAATGACAAAGATGAAAAATAAAATTGATGTTCCTGCATTCACCTCCCAATCCAAGTGAATCATGCCATTGGCTACTTTTAAAGAATTTCCAGTAATGTACTCTTCATAGCTTCCTTTTGTATCCCATTCAAGATATTTTTCTTTACGTCCAAACATAACACTGCAAACTTTAATGCATGTACCTACATATACTTGTAATGTATTTGATTAATACTTTTGAGTCATTCAAATATTAGCCCTATGGTCAGTTTGAACATTATATTATCAATTTTTACAAACTAGAATTTTCCAAATATTTTTAGAATGCAATGAACATCTACAAATTCAATGCAATGTTCCATAGGTAAATAACATTGAGATATTTCTCCAGACTAGACAGTTAAGTGTTTCTTAGAAGGTTACAAAAAGGCCAGGAGAAATAGAGTTTTGAATTACAAATAGAATATTTAGTATGTTTGTTAAATGTAATTACATAGGCAGTTGATCCATTCATAGATGATATTATTTATATTTATATCCTTAAGCCTGTGCCTTCTTCTTATAGCCTACAATTACAACTAATGACAGTCACCAGAAGTTTAGTCTTAAATTTCTTCATCTGACAAAAGATTTATTAAAAAGAATATTAGTGTTAAAGAAATAGTGTAAATCTTTACTCTTATGGGAAAATGAATTTGAATTTTACATAAGGGCAGGGATTTTAATTGCAAAATGAAGAGGGCCAAATGATTTTCTAAGCAAATGAGTCAAAGAAAACAGCCAAGAGGGAAGCAACTAAAAGGCAACTAGGTGAAGAGAAGGCCAGAGGGAACAAGATCATTAACAGTAATTGTAAATACTTACCTGCACCTATCTAAGATGAAATGTGATCCATGGAAAACTATAGAGGTCTTGAGCAATGATTGTCAATCGAGAAAAACGATGAGACAAGTCTCAATCATTTTAGAAGTTTTATTTGCCAAAGTTAAGAACAGGCACCCATGACATAGCCTCAGGAAGTCCTGAAGTAGTCCAGGGTAGTCACGGCACAACTTGGTTTTATACATTTTAGGAAGACATGAGACATCAATTAATATATCTAAGACATACATTGGTTTTATCCAGAAAGGTGGGGACAACTTGAAGCAGGGAGGAGGCTTCAAGGTCATAGGTAGGTGAGAGACAAATTGTTGCATTTTTTTTGAGTTTCTGATTGGCCTTCCAAAGGAGGCAATCAGAATAGGCATTTATCTCAGTGAGCAAAGGAATAACTTTAAATAGAATGGGAGGCAGCTCCCAGTTTGACAGGGCCCAAGATAATTTCCTTTCCCATTCCCCTGCTCCCTTTAAAAAAAAAATCTTTAGGAGAAAGCATTTTAGGAGAACATGAGTCTCTGGTCTCAGTTTTCATCTGATTTCTCGTGGTTAGGACGGTTTATTACTAGATGGGTAGGTCCCAAAAGCTTATTTTTAGCAGATTGCAAAGTCTCATGTTCTATGAAGAGAAAATAGGGGGAGGAAGGGAGAAAAACAACAGCAAACAAAAGAACAATCCTGGAAAAATTCATATAGGCCACGTTACTTTGAAGTCCGTACATCAGTAGGCAGGTATGAAAAGTGGCTTATGTATGTAAATAGGCTGCAGTTACTTTCTTCTAAAGTTTAAGTTGACTGGCTTCAGTTTGCCGGACTTTAAGAAAGCACAGCTTAGTTTTCAGTGACTCCAAATTAGGAAATATGGGGGAAAAAAAGAAAAAAATTGAAAACATTATTTTGAAGGCTTGTAGCCAAGAAAAAATAGAATTTGGTCCAAACTGTAGAAAATAATAAAAATTGAAAAACACTGGGCAAGACTAGAATCTAACAACAGCTGTACTCTAGTTTTGGAAACATAATTTTTCTCTCTTCTCTAATCCTAACTAAAGGATTAATTAGGACATAAAATTTCCCATTTTTGCTAAAGACAAATCATGTTAGGACTAGTTTGCTTTATTTTACTTTGTCAAATTATTTGTATACAGTGCACCAAGAATAGTTATTTTTTACATAGGCTTTTAAATTGCCTTTGGTGGAACTTTGTTCCATAGAAGGAATCTCAGATAAGACTTTTTAAAAGCCAAGCCCAGCCATAGATTTGTGCCATCAAGTACCTGTGAGTTGGGTGAATCTCCTCTCCACTTGAGGTTCCAAGACAAACTTGGAGCTTCTGGGCCTGTCAGAAAGTGACATTCTTTACTTACCACAGGTCAGAAACCCTGTACAGGGATTCTGTACACAAAATATGAGGTCAGTTTTTCCAAGGACATTATTGGTTTCATAAGCCAAGTTTGATTCCTTAAAGGAAAGCACACCATTCCAGTAAAAGCCTTGGTAAAATAACCAGTTTCTCCAATTGTGTCCTGTTACAAGTGAAAACAGATTCTTATTGCACTTATGCAAATAACTGTATTGCCACAAGTTAAGAATACCCACAAATAGTTTCCAGATTCTGGAGAAATCAGGCAGAGAGAATAAAGTATGCTCCACGTTTTGTTCATAGGAGTATTCTAAATTGTAGCTCAAAGTAAAAGTTTTAAGACTCTGAAAAACAAAACAAAGGATCAGCAAATATTTTAAGTAAAAAGTCAAAAAGATTATTTGAGTCCATGCAGTTAATTCCTGTTCTGTTTAATACTCATGAACATTTTAGCTCTCCATGAGTCCTGAAAGTTTTTCCTCTTTTCTGATGTTACAATCTCCAAAGTTATCAGAAACCTGCATTTAAGGGCACCTGTTAGAGTTTTGTAGCTGATTATAAAAACACCTTCTAAAGAGGACCAAAACATGAGTACAATTGTCCTTGGATGAAAAAAGGTTTTAGGGCAGACATAGTCAAAGACACAACTGACAAGGAAATTTGTTACCTCAGTGGTACACAATAATTTTAACATAACAATTATTATTATTATTGATAATGTACACTAAGTCATATCAGAATTACAGGCCTTTCCATTAATTCTGGAACACTTACCAATAACATTTACATAAATACAGCCCAAATAAAACCAAACACCATTTCGTATTTGACAATGCTTCCTGCATAATTTTATACCAAGTAAGCCAAATTATGTCATTTTTGGACTTTAGGGAAACTAATATCTTAAAGGATTAATTAGGTCAGAAAAAGACATAATTTATAATTTGATTTTAGAAAGATCTTCAAATATCAAAGGTGTAAAATACTTGATATTATGAAATAGGATTACAGGTTATTGTAAAGTCATTCATTTAACCAAAGTGATAACTCAAGGATTTTTTTTAAAAAAAAGAAAAAAACTTCATTCTTTGAGAGAGGAGACTTAAGTTTCCAAATAAGAAGCCCTAATGAAAACAGCATGAAGCCAGTTAAATTTGTTTTCCAAAATTTTGTAAACAATCTATAAAATTTAATCTTGACCATAAAATATAACTTCCATAAGCCTTTTATAACCTTTATGATCTTTATTAAGGAGTTAGTTAATGCTTCAAGAAAACCTTGTTAATCTGACACAGGAGTCCATATGCTGGTCTTGCATCATTGTGCCTTTGACAGTCATGATTAATTTATAGAGAAACTGAACTTATTTTGTCTTTTAATATCGCCCATTGCAATCTCACATGCCCACCTCTTCCTCAATAGTCCCTAGGCCTTGAGGAGTTGAATGGCTTTAATTTCTGGCCCTACATGTCAAAAATGCATTTTATTTATTTATTTATTTTTTTTACTGAGACAGAGTCTCACTCTGTCACCCAAGCTGGAGTGCAGTGACATGATCTTGGCTCACTGCAACTTCCACTGACTGGGTTCAAGTGATTCTCATGCCTCAGCCTCCCAAGTTGCTGGGACTACAGGCATGCGCCACCATGCCTAGCTGATTTTTTGTATTTTTAGTAGAGATGGGGTTTCACCATATTGGCCAGGCTGGTCTGGAACTCATGACCTCAGGTGATCCACCTGCTCAGCCTCCCAAAATGCTGGGATTACAGGTGTGAATTCCTGTGCCTGGCCAGGAATGCATTTTATTTTTACTGGAATCTTCCATGGGGCCTGAAGATGAGGCTTTAATTGCTGTTAGTGTTTAAGATTTAGTAGGACTTGGTATCCTTTTTAGACCCTGGAGTCAAAGCCCTGTAACTTAATGTCACAAGGACTTTAAAAGCACATACGGGAAGATAGATGGATGTAATAATCTTAATTTGAAAACAAAAATTTCTATCTTAGTTTTTTTCCTAAGCAAACCAAAACTTAATAATAATGTGACAACTTGATCATATTAAAGTTTTTGGTTTTTTAAAAAATAAATCCTTATTGTGACTTACACTGACTATTAATGGCATGCTTGGACTTTCTGGTTTGACCTGAACACTTCTCCTTTCTTAAACAACCAGTCATTTTATTTTAGGACTAAATTTACCATATTATTTCTCTTTAAGCTGTCTTACCACAAAAAAACCTCCTTATTTTTATAACTTTCTTTACATCTCTTTTTGTTTCCTTGTTCTTCTTACCTTGTTTTCTACATAACCTTTAGATAAGCTTTGAATTAGACAAAATTTGTTTATGTTTTTTTAAAAAGGACACACTTTTTTTTAGCAAGAATGTTTTTCTATAATATATATTTATTGGAAAATACCCACATAATGAAATATCTATTATTTAACTGAATATAACTTTATATTCTAAGTTATGACATGTTTGTCTACAAGTATTTATCCCTTACCTAACTATTTTATTTTAATTGTTCACCTAGATTATTTAGGAAAACTGCGATAGTCATGATTTAAAGTTATGAAACTGCCATTGCAAAAATAAAACTGAGGCAGTGAAAAAGATACGACCTAATTGACTGCATCTTGCTTCTAACCTCCAAGCTGTCCTTGTTCATTCCTGGACTTTGGGAGGAACTGAGTTTATAGTTTAGCTTTGAAACAAACACAATAGCAGTCGTTTCCCAAACAAACCTCCTTACTGCCTGTGGACTAGGCTGCCTAAAGCCACAAGATTAGAAATTATGGTAATTTTGAAAATTTAAGATGCAGCTATTTTCATTAAACCAATATCAATGTCTTATTTATTAAAAACTACACAAGCAATGATCATTCTGTTTGGGGCTGAGTTTACAGTTTTGTAATCTCTATGCCAAATTTTGACATTTTATAGTGTTTGGCAGGGATAAGTTGAAATAGCCTGATTAATAAACATAAACAAAAAAAGTATGCTGGCAATTCTTAAGACATTTCTGATATTACTTTACTAGTGATTTTAAAGCTAGCTTTTTAATTAAAGATTTTACTTAAGTTACATAAACTTGAAAAAGAATTTGAACTGTCTTTTCTTTTTTCCTGATAAAATATATGATTTAAACACTTTTATTTTTCTTTAAGCCAATTAATTAGAGCCCTTTTATATATTTTCTGTAGTGAAATATTGTGTATATGACATATAAATACATAGACATATTAGGTATGCCAATAAAGGTACATTTTGTAGATTCATAAAGACCCTTTTATTATTTTTTTCCTATCTTAGACATTCAGATTCTTGATAACCTGTTTTACAACCCCAGGCAGTTGTTAGCTAAATAGCCTTAAATTTGCTTATTATAGGAAACAACTCACGTGAAAATAAAACAGCAAACTTTATATCATAAGGTACAGAGAGAAAAAGTCTATTGGTGCTAGAGGGAGATGCTTTTATTTTTCTTTGAGCCAAATTTAACATAAAATTATAGAACTCTATCATAATATTGTATAAGGAGACCAATTTTATTTAGATAGGGACTACCTATATTTTAACTGGATCTCTATGCTCTGGGCAGAGCTCACATTGAATCCTGGGTCTCCAAAAAAAGGTAGAATTATTTTGAGGTTAGACCGTGTGATGCTTTCAGAGTGCACTTAAATTTTTTTTTAACAAAGATATTTCTGAGTGTCTTAACTACACTCTTCCTTAAAAACCCAAGAGCAGCCTCTGTTGCAATAACTATTTTAGTCAAAAGATCAGGTGAAAACAGAATTCAGTCAACTGAAGGGAAAAAAAACTTTTGCTCAAAAAAAAGACAAAGTCTTAGGAGAGAAAAACAAAAAAAACCCCACAAAAACCTGAAGGCCTTTTAAATACAAACATGCACACATGCACACATACACACACACATCTTGGATGTTAATCTTTTAATTAAGTTGACTTTGAACCACTGAGCTTCTTTAAAAAAATTCTTTTTAGACCTCATTACCATATTTCAGAAGTACAGCCATTGCTCTTTCAGTTTGGTCTGGCTGATAAAAACGTGGCTTTGTTATGTAAATAAAGCCCCTTTAGTAGTCAAAATAAAAAATCTTTCCTTTTTTTTCCCTCTTGATTGCTGTTTTCTTTCCACTTCAGAGGCCTTGTTCCCCATAGTTTAGAGTTCCCCTTTGGATTTGACCAAGTTGGGACATGTGTTGGACCCAAAATGTGCTGCTAGCAGACCTAGCTCTTCAGGGCTGTTACCCCTGAACAAGATTGGTCCTCCTGCGTTGTAGCTACCTGGCACAGTGTGTTAGGTGCTCAAGATGCAGCAGGGGTTGGCTCCTAACATGCACCTGCCAGCTGAGATTAGACCCTAAGTATACTCTTCTGAGGGGGATACTTATTTAGAGCCACTGCACATTTTAGGGAGCATTCCTCCCAGACACCCCCATGTGATTCTGTCACATGAGAATGCCCCAAAAGGCTTAGGGGAGCAAGGTGCTCTATTTCTTTGGAGTGGAAAATTCTATACTTATGAGCTAGAGGGTTCTGAGTTGGTCAAATCCAATGAGAGAAAGAACCAAAACACACACACACACAAACCCCACAAGAGAGAAACAAACAACAAAACAGTTAAGCAAAACTAACAGTGATCACACAAATTATATGATTTCTGAGCGCTCTAAGTGTAAGCAGAAATTAACATCAGCTGGTTGTTAATGCTAACTTTAGTTCTTTAAAAAGAATTTGCAAGAAAGCATCCCAAACCAGTTTTCTTACCTAGTGATGGGGCCCAAGCTGAAAACTGCTCTCTGCCGATGCAGAAGCAGTTAGGTTCACATTCCTTGGTGGAAGCGAGTGGAAACTCCCACAACAAAAGGAGTTTTTTTTGTTTGTTTGTTTTTTGTTTTTTTAATAGCGAATGAACCTCAGACCCCCAAATGAAAAACAATGGAAGATCAGGGATCCCTGGAGGAAAGAGTTCCTGGAGTTCAGCAATTGTCCTATTGGTTTGGGCTATAAGGTGCCCAAGCTGGTACCAAGCACTGATAGGCTAGCTGCTGCAGGCCAGGTCACCTTCACTCAGGATCCCTTTGTGGTTACCAGACATCAATCAAGAAAAATGATGAGACAAGTCTCAATTATTTCAGGACTGTCCTGAGTAGACCCCACCTTGAAGGGACCCAAGATATTTTCCTTTCACAGATTCAACCACTAAAGTATGTCTTTAATTTTCATACAGTTTAGACAAAAAGAGATAGAAATATAAAATATTTAGGGTTAGTCAAATGCTATCATGAGATGATAAAACTAAATCCTAAACTTGTATAGAACTGATATAGTCAATTTGCAATTTGGGCAAAAACATATTTTTGTTTCAGGAGGCATTCACTGATAACCCAGCCCTTGGTTTCGTTGATGCTGGGATCATCTTTGTTATCCATTCACCAAAGAAAGTGCCACAGTTTGATGGGTTAGGCTTGTTGTCACCTGTGGGAATGCACGCAAGGGTAACCATCCGCCAAGTGAAGGTAAATACTCGAGTCTGAGGAAATTAGGTGGGGTAGTGAATGCATCAAAGACATAAGTAATGCTTTTCACTAGAAATTCCTTTCTCCTATGCCTGTAAAACACCATTAGAAATTCCAAAATTTCATTTCAGATTATTTTCCTCTATCTGAAGGTACATGATTAGTGGAAACAGAAACTATATAAGTGAAAGCTGGGAAGCCTATCAAATCCAAACTTTACATTTCATTAGAAATGGAAAGGGTCATTAAGTATAAAGAGGTACCTAAGTTGCTGAGCTATGATTCTTCAATGAGACTATCTGGGAAGGAGAAAATTAGTGGGAAAAGCAGGAATCTTGGAGTCAGGCTGGTCTGGTAGGTTTCTGTTTGCCAGCCACTTACTTGCTCAGTAACTTCTTTAATTAGCTTCCTAAATTTCCATCTCCTCTCTGCACAAATAGGGAAGGGGTAATATTTTTCTTTCATAGTAAGGAAGTTTAAGTGAAGTACCATAAAGAAAGCACTTACCATTGATAGACACAGGAGACAGCCAAGGGCCCCTGGTAAAACCCCGCCTTCAAGCCTAAAACAGCCTGAAGGCTGAAAAACAGGACTGCTTGTCCCAGATGAAGGCTATCCTTTCCCACGTGATTCTTTCTGAAAAATGCCCACCTGCACATTGGGAGGAAGGGGTGGAGCCTTGGGAAGTTTGCACTGTTTGCAGTGGGGAGGAGCCTGGCCTCTCCTGTTCCTGTGTGGTGGGCTGAGATTCAATCTGTGAGGTGGGAAACCTACCAGCAGGACTCTCTCTCACTTAGCTGAGAGTCATTTTTCTTTTTTCCTTTTCACCCAGTAAATTCCATTTTCCTCGCCCTTCTATTTGTCCATGAGCCTCGTTTTTCCTGGTCATGTGACAAGAGCCCAGTTTTAGCTGAACTAAGGAGAAAGTTCTGCAACACCATGTTGCCTGGCACATAATAGTTGCTTATTAAAGGATCTTTTTAAAATGTGATTTTCTTCGCTGTTTTGTAGGTGAGCTGATTACTACACTAATATAACATTTACATAAATGATATTTTTTCCTTATATGAGTTGATTTTTAGAATACTCAATGTGTCTGACTTTATTAATTCACATTTGGGATATATGTTTAAGGATCACTATTATACTTAGCTTCAGGGAATTTCAGGTCAATAGAGTAGGCAAAATAGACAAATGTAACCAATTTTGGTTTTGAAAATCGAAGAGCTCTGAGAGGAAAATAAAAGTGTGTACCTGCTTCTTGATGGAAAATAAGTGAATTGATGTAAACACATCTCCTGAACCCAGTATTTATCTTATCTTAAGACAGTTCATCAAGAATACCCTTGGGGAGAATGCAATCCTAACATCAAGCTGCAGAATTTTAGCAGCTACAGCACTTTCGGTTGCTTGAAGGAATGCAAAGCCCAGCACATAAAAAAGCAATGTGGATGTGTGCCTTTTCTTCTTCCTGGTAAATAAAGACTAACTGCCCCCTTAATTAACTAGACAGTTAAGTGTTTCTTAGAGGGTTACAAAAGGTCTGGGAGAAATAGAGTATTGAAATACAAATGGAATATTAAGTATTATTACGTGTAATTACAGATGTTGCTGACCCATTAACAGAAAAATTATTATATTCTTAAGCCTGTTCCTTCTCTTTGCAGACTAAAATGACAACTAATGGCAAAGTCACCAGAAGCTTAGTCCTACATTTCTTTGAATTTTATGTTTATATTTACTTAATTTGAAACATAGCAAATCAACATATCACTGAATTGTTTTCCATTCTTATGAAATTCTACACTGGAAAATTATCCATTTGCCAAGTACAACTTCGACTGACAAATTTTACATTATAAAATCATCGCAGAGATTTCTGGAAGAGAAAATTGCGATATCAGGGTGGGGCCCCAATACTTACTCCCAAAGGCTAAAATTCGATGGTCTCAAATATCTAAAACAGCACACCAAGATTTTCTTAATTTTGAAAGAAAAATTAGATCATGGATATGTCTTACCAAGCCTGAAGATTTCACTGTTGAAAAGTTATTTTCTTTGGGACTATAAAATTAACTTCAGGCCTCCTTTTCATACAATTTGCAACTTTTCCAGAACCATGGGTGAGAGGCAAGCATTCAAGGAAGCAATGGAGCAGGGTGAATAAGAGCTGGATCTCAACCAGGCTGCTCATGTCGGCTCCACAATTTCTCCCCTAGGTGATCTTGAACAAGTGACCTAACCTCTCTCCTCTGCTGTCAAATGGAGGAGGGGATAATAATCCCATCTTATAGGGTTGTTGTAAGAATGAAAGGGGTATGTAAGTGGTTCAAATAGTGCCTGGCACAGAATACAGTCTATGTACATGTCAGATATTTTTATTCAGGTCTCTTACGTCCCCCTCCCACAGCATATCTAGAAAGATATATTGTAACACAATCTATCTGCCAAAATATTGTAACTGCCCAACGGGCTCACCTTGCCTGCTGCCTAGACAGAGCTGATTTATCAAGACAAAGGAACTGCAATAGAGAAAAACTAATTCATGCAGAGCTGGCTGTGCAGGAGATTGGAGTTTTATTATGACTCAAATTAGTCTCCCTGAGTATTCGGAGATAAGAGTTTTTAAGGATAATTTGGTGGGTAGGGGACCAGTGAACCAGTGAAACAGGGGTTCTGATTGGTGAGATCAGAGATGAAATCATGTGGAGTTGAAGCTGTCTTTTTGCGCTGAGTCAATTCCTGGGTAGGGGTCACAAAACCAGATGGGCCAGATTTTTGATCTGGGTGGTGCCAGCTGATCATTGGAGGCAGGGTCTGCAACATATCTCAAGCACTGATCTTAGCTTTTACAATAGTAATGTTATCACTATAAGCAATTTGGGGAGGTTTAGAATCTTGCACCCTCCAGCTGCATGTCCCCTAAACATAATTTCTAATCTTGTGGCTAATTTGTTAGCCCTACATAGGCTCCAGGTATTGGTTATTTCCAGAATTTCATTGTTATTTTGTTTGTTTGTTTTTCTTTTTGTTTTCTGTGTTCCATCTACCATCTTTTTTTTCTGAATTGCTCTTTATAATGGAAGAAATATTATTGCCAGAGCAAGAAATAATTCAGAAAAATGAGGCTTTTTCCTAACTCAGTGTTGGAGGTAGATTTTTTTTTTTTTACTTATTTAATTTTATTCATAAAGACCACTTCCTTACAGTTAGCCAAACATTCCACAAATTGTCCCCACATTGTAAGTGGACAATCTTCTTTGGTTGTTTTCAAGATTACTGACTAAACATTGTGGCTAACTGCTGAGTCACATGGGCTATAGCAATAGACAAATATTGTATTAAGGCTAAAAAACTAAGTCTTTAGAATCAGCCATAGGAGTAAACCCAGCTCTGATACATAGTGATTTTACTACTTATCTCGCAATCTATAGTGGGTACTTAACAAATATTGGTACTTACCTGCCCCCTCCCCATCCTACCTCTGGAATGACAGTCAGGAACGTGTGTGTGTGTGTGTGTGTGTGTGTAAATGGATAGAGGGAGCAGGATGGAAGATATACAGAATGTACCAAGTTTCCCCTAACTGTGTGGTCTTGAGCAAGCCACTCTTTCTGAGGCTTAGTTTCTTTATCTGTAAAATGAAAATTCTCATATCACAGGATCGTGAACTGTATCAAATGAGATAACTGTGAAAGTAATTTTAAATTTGAAAACTACTCACATTTTAAAATTATTATTCCTGCTTAAAGATTTTAGAGTGATATAGACAGATGGAAAGAGGTATGGAAAGAAACAAAAGCATTATTCTTCCTCCCAACACGTATTTTCACTGGATACTAACTTGATTCCATAGTTTTGCTTATGAAAGAATAGATGTTCATATAGAAGAATGGGTGGGTGGATGAATGGATGGATAGATGTAGGTAAGAAAGCTATTTTTGTCATTAGATCACTTATTTTACAAAATGTAAAGTCTCTATATGTTACACTTATTATTTTTAAGGATACGGGATAGAATGTGACCTACAAAAGTACTTCAGCTGTGTTTCTCCTGTACTTGGTAAGTGCTTAATTTACCTTTATTTTCAGGATTTATATTAAAGTTGCTCAAAGTAATATAAGACATTAAGTCAAACTATGGATAGCCCAGAAATTAAACAAATATAGTATATAAGAGAAGATCTTTTTGTAAGTGTTCTTAAATAGTAGCTAACAAACACAGGCAGTATACACAAACAGAAACCCTCTGATATTAAGACACATCTAAATTTTTAAATTTTGTTCTTTTTTATAATCAAAATATCCTAGTTGCTTTTTGTTGTTTCACAAATACAACAAGTTTATTGTGAATAGTTAAAATACTACAGAATAGAAAGGAAATCATGTAAAAATAAGTAGAAGTTTTATTACTGAGAACTCCTCTCACTGTTTGGGAATAATCCTTCATTCATTCACTTTATTGCATGTACTTGGCATATAAAATTTTTTCATAAATGGAATTATAACTGTACATGCCATATTTATTGGGGACAAGTTCTTATTAAAGAGCCCCCTCTTTTTTTTGCTTTCACACCTCTTACCTTAACCTGCAATAATCGCTAACACTTTAGTATATCCTACAGTAACTTTCTCCACATATACATCTCCATATTTATCACTTGAAGTCATTGGTTGTTTTATTAAAACAGAATCCCAGTATATACCCTTCTGTGCAACTTGCTTTTCTAACCCATTGTGGAAGTATCTCCAGGGTAGCAGGAATAGATTTAAAAGGTTCTTTTCAATGGTTGTAAAATATTTCAAGGTATGGCTGTAGGTAGAAGGAATCTTTTTTTATGTAGATCACAGGCTGAATATGCAAAAGCCATATTACTAACCAATAGACTTGAAATGATGTTGCCAGATTTCTTCGGATTTCTTATCCTTGTTGGAGGCTGGAGGGAGAGCTTGGGGAAAAAAACCATGCATGCAGTTCAGCGGGGACTGTTGTGGGATAAGGGGGTCAGAAGAGTGTGTGTGTTTGTGTGTGTGAGAGAGTATTATGTACATGAGAGTATATGTATGTAAGTGCGTGTGTGAGAGTATGTGTATGTGAGCCTATGTGCGTATGGGAGTGTATGAGTGCATGTGAGTATAGGGGAAGAGTGGTGGTCTTTGCCAGCAATGCTAAAGAACTAGCAGATGCATGCTTTGACTTCTCCTAGAGAAGTCAGAGTCTGAAAAGCAAACCCAAAGTTGGTCAGTAACGAGGAGGTCTTGGTAAACAACTGATTCACGAGAACAAAGGGTTTCAGTATCAAAACCAAAGGAAAAACAAGAACCTGAGTATCTACCACGAATGAGGAGCAGTGAGAATGAGCACTGGGAGGTGGTCCAAAGGGAAGCTGGAGACAAACACTACCTGCTACAGGGACTTTTTTCTAGTATGCATCTGCACGGACAGCCTGGTTGCTCTGAAGGAGCCAAGAGAGATCACTGAACAGAGAACCTCAGTGGTTGATTTGGAAGTGACTGGGCCAACAGAAATAAGGAACTGCAAATACTCAGGAGCACATTTCTTACCATTGAATGTTGAGACAAATCTGAAGATGTTTACACACTTTCCATCTTTCTTCTGTCCAAATATCTGATATTTTACAGAAAGAGACCCAGATACTTCCTGAAAATAATTTCTTAAATCCAATAAAGATCCCAATCCAGTGACTCAATGAATTCAAAGATAGGAACTTCCAGGCCTTATATTGTATCTCCTCTGCTATATTCAGAGTAACATATAAACACCATTTGTTGTTGGTAACCACTTTTTTTAACATTGAAAGTGAAATGATAAACTTTATAAAACTATCCTACCCATGATGAGATATTTCTCTTCTCTGAATTCCCTGTCCTGATTTTCATTTCAGACCACATTGAATTTAAGGATTTATGTACAGTGGGAACACATAACTCTAGCTGCCCCGTTTCTTGTGAAGAAACAGAATACCCGGCCACTATTTCTTATTCCTCTTTTCCAAGTCAAAAAGCTTTGAAATATCTTTCCAAGAAGTTGAATCAAAGTGGGAAATACATCAGGTAATCTTACCAGCCTTTTAAATTATTGATAATTAACATAGATTTTTTTTCTTTATTGAAAACCCTCAAAGGCTCAGGAAATGAAATTCTAATCAATCAAGGGAGGCAATGGCTTTTTTCACTGAACTGACAATGAAACCATAGAATTTTAAAAGTGAATAAGATCATATCTTTCAACTCCTTACTTTAATTGTGTGAAAAGGAAAATGATGCTTGCTTGAGTAATTTGCTCACGATCAAACATTTATTGCCCAAACTGGGGAAAATAATAATGTTGACTGATAATAATGGATGCCTTAAAATATGAAAATTTCCTACCTGTACATTATACACTTTGAGTCTTCTAATAACTGTACAAGGTAGATGAAACAGAAATTAATATTCTAATTTTACAGAAGAGGAAACTGAAGGACATCGTATTTTAAGAAATGGTTCCGTGAAGGTAGTCAGGGGCCCAGAAAGAAGTTATGCCCAAGAACTTTGACGCTGGTCCCCATGTCTTTGCAACTCAGATACATGATTCCACGTCCCCTGATTAACTGAGAATTAAATTAGTCCTCTTTCTGCTATACCATACAGCCTCTTAAAAATTACAAATCAAGCTTCATAAATAACTCTTCGTTTTTTAACAGGGAAGCAACATTAGCATTTCTCTTTGTTTCTTCTTTGTATTTTTAGGACTTTGACATGAAGCAGCAATATATACAGTATATTGGTATTTGTAGTTATATCTATTAAATAAAAATATGTTAACTAACTTAAGGTTGACGTACATTTTCACAGATGTGTGCATAATTTGGAAAGCATGCTTAGATTCCAATGTTAGCCTTGTGCTTACTTTAATAAAATAAAAAAAGATATTCCCATGTAAACGCTGAGGTAATAAAGTGGTCTTTACAGAAAGAAAAAGCATTTTCATCAAAACAGGGCTAATGGAGTGATTTCAAACAGCAGATAAAATGATAAACAGGCTGTAAAATTTACAATTATGTTTGTTTACACTTCCGACTCCAGCACAGACATCTATTTATATATTTTGCTTTAATGTGGGAAACTGATTTGCTTTTAATATTGTTCCTGATGTATTTAAATATGACTTAGAAGAGCACTTCCTGTGTCTTTTGGTTGATAGAAATCTCCTGAGTTTCATACCTACTTAATATACAGAGAAAGTAGGCATGATTTTGGAGATATACTGGTGAATCAGAAAAGAAAGCCATGTATGGAATAAGAGGATCTTAGGGAATGCTGTTTTTTTTCTTTTCTTTTTTTTCCCAAAACTCAGATTATTCTTGAAACGGGAGAATTCTCTGATTCCCCTTGCAAAATGTGCAACAGGGCGTTGCTCGCCTGTTTGGTATCCCCGCAGCTCAAACTCCTATGGAGAGCATGCAGACGGGCAGGTGCAGAGGCCAGGGGGAGCGCTTTGGGCTCCTACCCCATGGTAGTGTCTAGCATTGGGTGCCTGCAACCCTAGGGTTACAAAGCTCTTTCAGCTTTGCTGTCTACAGATGGCTGGAGGGTTAATCAGCTCAATGGACCCTCTGCCTTATCGCAAGGGCAGAGGGCCAGTGTGACAGCCTACTGTATCCCAAGATCTTTCCCAGTGTCCCAGAAGAACTGGATTATACACAGGCTCGAAGGATGGGTGCAAGGTTTTATTGAGTGGTGGAGGTGGCTCTCAGTGAGATGGATCGGGAGCCAGAAGCGGGTATGGAGTGGGATTGTGATCTTCGCGTGGAGTCAGGCAGCCTGTGGCTAGATTCTTCTCTGAACACCCCCGGCCGAGCTCCCCTTGGTGTTCGGATGTGCCTCCTCTTCTCTCTTTCTCTGCCACATCATTTTGTCATCACTGGTTTGTTGATCTGCTGGTCTTCTCGTCTCTTCTGGAGCTTGGGGTTTGGGTTTCATATGGAGGCAGGATAGCGGGTGTAGTGGGCCAAAAGGCAACTTTTTGGGTGCAAAAACAGAAATGTCTGTTCTCATTTAGGGCCACGGGTATCCAGGTCTGAGGGTGGGCCTTTGCCAGGGAACCGCCCTCTTCTACCCAGTATTTTTCTGTTTCCTGTCCATATAATTATGAATTATTATCCAATTAATCGTATCACATAATGTACATGTAGGGACCTTACATGGTTTTAAATAGTGGAGGCCATTACCAGGAAGACTAAGGTGAGCAGCTGAACAAAGGTGGCTGGACTCAGGGGTTGTTCAACTCCCACACAGAGACAGTTAGAAGTCACACATATAATTAAGCAACTGGTTTGTGCAAAGGTACTGGAAATTAGAGAGTGGTAAATCAGAAAACAGAAATGCAGTTTGTCAGGACGGCAAATGTGAAATGTTAGCAGCAGTCATTTTAAAAGAAGCGACCCCTAACTTAACCATGGAGTTGTATGTTTGTCTTCCTGGGACAGAAATAAATGCTACTTCATGGTCAATCCACGGCCTAATGAGGCTGCTGCTGTACCTCAAAATGTTGAGAGGCTTAGCTTGACTGTAGCAGGCAGTGTGGAGTTTACCCTTGAAGATAAGGGTAAATTGTGTCTGAAGTTAGGCCAACTTCATTAGTAAAACAAGTGAATTTTAAAAATTGTTCTGTTTTAACTTAACAAATTTTGAAATAAAAATTGTATAAAATTGTTTTCTTTATGCCAAATTAATTCATTCCCCTAATGCAGCACTCCTGTTCAAGCATCTGGAAGCTTTTTAAAAAACTATTTTGTAATACAATAAAAAAATTCAGTTTTTAGTTTTTACTTTATAATTGTGCCTCTCCTGACACAAATATTTTTGGACTTAAATCCTGTTAAATCCTGAACAATTTCACTATTGCCATGAGGCACAGATTCAGTGAGACTCAAATGATTAGACAAAACAACTGCCTGAGAGAAGTTGAGCAAATATCACAATATTTTTGCAGGGGAAGAATTTATCTTCTCTCAAAATCACAGGTGGATAATGCTTGGATATGATTATGAATGTTGTGTTTGGGAAATTAAACAATATTATCAGTGCACATGCAAATTAGGAGCACAATGGGGGCCAAAGAGATTGGAATATTACTAAAATTTCTGGACTTCCAAGACAACTTTATTTTTCCATTACTTTGGGAACTGTTTTATCATTTGTAAATATTACTGTAGTCCCTGATTATCTACTTAAACATAGTACATTCTCCTGTTACTCAGGGTTAAACCAATGGAAATTAAGTAGACATATTAATGATATATTTTGAATTAAGTATATTTGGAATTATTGATTTCAAAAATTGTAAACATTAAGGAGAGTGATTTACAGCCATGTTCTTTAGGTGTATTAAAGATCACCACATAATTCTAGGAAACTCGGCTAATAGTATCCACTCTTAATGAATACTATTATTATTATTGCCATTTTAAAATCATGAGGTGCTTGGTTTCAGATTCATCTTATAACACTGACAGGGTAATATTGATCCATTCATTTATTGGTTTCATCTTTAATTTGCTCCCTTATTTGTCCATTTTACATATATCTAAGGGACAACCTATTATTTGTTAGGATTCAGGAGTCGTCTAGGTATTAGAGATACCTCAGTGGACAAAAGACAAAAATCCTGCCTTGCTGCACTTCTGTCCACTGGGATGGAAATTGGTGACCACTGTATATAGTCATGTCAGATGGCATTAAGTGCTGTGAGAGAGTGGCGGCAGAAAAGCAGTGTGGCGAAGCCAGGGTCAGGGAGGGTTGTTCTCAGGGTTGTGGATTATTGTCAGGAAAGTCCTTCCTGACAATATTTGTTGAAGTGGGGTGCATTAAAGTTGGAAACAGAAAGACCAGTTAGCAAGCTATTGCAAAAATCCAGGGGAGAGGTCATGAAGGCTTGGGCAAAGGTGGTAGCTTTGAATGGGGTGAGAGGTCGTAGGAGTCCAGATATATTTTGAAGGTAACATAAAAAATGGGCTTTCCTGATGGACTGGCTATGGAGTGTGAAAATTTACACTATAAATAAGGGAAATGTGAAGGATTTGACTTGGAACGTATTAAAGTTGGAACATCTATTAGACATCCAAGTAGAAATATAAGAATGAACTGAATATATTATTGAAGTTCAAGGTAGGGGTCTAGGCTGGTGATAGAGAAAGTGAGGGCTTTGAAGACCGTGTAACGAGCTATTAGTATCATTTTAAAAGATGTTTAGCCACTCTGGTCATGTATAAAGATTTCAAACAGACATTAAGAAAACAGAGTCTTTGCCTAGGTATATTAATGACATATAGTTAATAATTAGTATTCATCGAACACCCAATACACGTCAGGCTCTGTGTCAATTTTGCATATACATAATTTAATTTCGCCTGACTGCAACTCTGTGAGCTCAGCTCTAAAATCCTGACTACTCATGAGGAAACCATGACTTAAAAAAACCAATGTGATTTCTTGAAGGTCATGTAAGTAACAAAAGACAGAACCAAGATTTGAATGAAAATCAAACACACATTTAAATGTTTGTAAATATTTTATTCAGTAGATATTTACATTTAATGTCTTTTTCTAGTTTCTCAGGAATGAGGTGCAGAAAAATTATTGGGGAAAATTATTTTTTCTTAAAAACTAACATGACAAAATGCCTTCTACATCCTGCTAATTGTGATTAATATTAAAAACAATTCTGTGTCCAGTTTAACATTAAATAGCATATAAAACAAAAATGAATATTGCCTTTATTCGATGGGAATTAAAAGTAATGCTGACAATCTTAAGCTATATTAACTCTATTTTTTATCCCTAGGGAGAATCTTGTAAAAATTGAAATTAACTATAGTGACCTAAACTATAAGATAACCCAGCAGCAAAAGGCAGTGAGTGTGTCTGAGTTACTTGGTAAGTGTTATTTAATTGCTCCTTATTTTATTTATTTACTTATTTATTTTGAGACAGAATCTCACTCTGTAGCCCAGGCTGGAGTGCAGTGGCGCCATCTCGGCTTACTGCAAGCTCCGCTTCCCAGGGGGTTCACACCATTCTCCTGCCTCAGCCTCCCAAGTAGCTGGGACTACAGGCGCCCGCCACCACGCCCAGCTAATTTTTTGTATTTTTAGTAGAGACGGGGTTTCACCATGTTAGCCAGGATGGTCTCGATCTCCTGACCCTGTGATCCGCCCACCTTGGCCTCCCAAAGTGCTGGGATTACAGGCATGAGCCACCGTGCCCGGCCTATTTGCTCCTTATTTTTAAAAATTTTTATCAGTTTTTTTTCTTTGATATTTAAGGTTTAGCTTACCAGTAGAGGACAAGAATCAATTGAACTTGTCATTCAGCTGCTATTTAAATCTGACATATTTCCACTCCCTAGAAAACACTGTACAACCTCACATGGACTTTTATAAAGAAAAGGCTGGTGGTGTTTCATCTCCTACTCACACTCACATCAAACTTTACCATTAGATCCCTCATCAAGTGACTTTGTAGAATGTTTCAGCAATGCTACACCTGGGTAAATGTCAGCCACCTTATACCTCCACACAGGGCTCTACCCTAGAATGGCTTAAAAAGAAGAACCTGAGGAAGCAAAATTAGGCAACCACTGCCTGCTCACTTGCCTTCTCCACAGTCCCTAATAAACATAATGGCTAATTTCCTAGATCTCACCGCATCTTAGAGGAAGCCGTGTCAGAGACAGAAGAAGGCCTTAGACTCAGGCAAAAGTGATGGCAGTCAGACATCACAGCTGAGACCCTGAATATGGAGGAAATATGTAAATTTGCCAAAGCTCTTGGAGAAGCCTATACTTCATTATCACACTTTACAAAAACAGAATAATCCTAAGAATGGCCGAGGGCAATGAGATAATGATTAATAATGGAATCTGTTTATGAAAGCACTGCTGAAGTAATCAGATTCAGAGACAGAAAGTAAAAGAGTGGTTGTCATGGGTGGAGAAGAGGAAGGATGAGGAGTTAGAGTTTAATGCATACAGAGTTTCAGTTAGGGAAGATGAAAACATCCTGCAAATAGATAAAGATTATGGAATGGCTGCAAAACAATGTGAACATACTTAATGCCACAGTACTGTATACTTAAAAACGGTTAACATGGTAAATTTTATGGTGTATATATTTTACCACAATAAAAAAGCACAAACAGTAAATATAAGTACAAATTTTAAACTATCAAAAAGGCAGTGTTATGTTAATTTTTGGTTAAGGGAAATATTATGAATGCATAAAAAGAAATACAGTTTTGACACTTGATATCACAACTTGCTTGGAAATTAATTTTCTGGAAAACATCATCATCCAGTAGTGCCTTCTGGATGGCACTTTTCTGCTCTTCATTTAACACCTAGAAATGAGTTTCTAATTATCTAGAATCTCTAATGAATTTACCGAGATTTTATATCCTCCAAAGTCTTAGAGTTATATGTTTGGAATCAGATTTTATGTTTGCTTTTCTTCTCTGCTTTTTATGATGATTTGTATGAATATCACTTTGATATTACCAATTGCTATTACCTTATTCATATGAAATGTTAAAATAATAAAATTAACCAATCTTCATCTCAGTTAGGACTCTATTTTGCTTCAACTAATTTAACTTCTAATAACATTTGTTTTTTATGAAAAATAATGACATTCAATCTTTATTGGTTTTATTACAGCAGATCTTGGTGGTCAGCTGGGTCTATTTTGTGGGGCCAGTCTGATCACGATCATAGAAATTATTGAATATCTATTCACCAATTTCTACTGGATATGCATTTTCTTTTTGCTGAAGATATCTGAAATGACCCAGTGGACTCCTCCACCTCAGAATCATCTGGGAAATAAAAAAAGGATAGAGGAGTGTTAATGGTCACTTAGAATAAAATAGTTTCCTTTTCTTTTCATGATACCTTCAGATTTATTATGACTAATTCATTGTTACGTCACTTTGCTATAGTTTTGAGAGTTCAATAAAAGCCATTAAAGATATGTATCTCTTCGTATATATTTCTTTCTATTTGTCTTTGTCTGTGTGTATATATGTGTATATATATATGTGTGTGTATATATATGTGCATATATATGTGTATATATATATGTGTATATATATATGTGTATATATATATGTGTATATATATATATGAAATAAAGAAATAGGAATTATCTTTTTCACCTTTGTGTTCCCTCCACCTAGAACAGTCGAGATTATGTAATAGACATCTCATAAATGTTTCTGAATGAATGAATATTGGTGTAGTGAAAAATAGACATTTTTATGACTAAATATGTAAACTAGACCCAATAAATAAACTATACATGAGGAAACAAAATATTTCTTTATTCAAGAAATGATATGTATAATTTATGCTTTATAAAGTTTTAAAGAATTTTTATTTTCATTAAGATTCAACATACTTTTTTTTCCCTTTTATCTGGAGTGTTCTATTGTAAATGACTTTTGGAGGGACAGAAATCTGTTTCCCATACAGGTGGTACTTAACATCAATCTAAATGAAAATAAAGTTAAATCTGTACTATCTTGAAAATACATGGCATTTTCTCATTTTTTTCCCAAGTACTTCTATTTACATATTTAGTCCAGAGAGGAAACTCAGGAGTTTCAGTGTTCTCTCTCCCACTCGGGTAATAGATCTACTTTCGGTGTCTCAGAATATTCAATTAAAGGTGACTTTTAGAAGATTTCTCAAACATATTTAAGAAATAATAATCAAGTCAAAGAATCTATCCCCTAATTTATTCTTGGTGGTATTGCAATTTCTCCCAGATGTAAGAGAATAACTCCTAAAAGTCTTGATATTGTTTTCCAGCTTAATGATAAGCAAGTGCTAGTTCTGTGGGAATGAGGCCAGTGCAATTTCATGGTACTGACATTAGGAATACGAATATCTCATGACTCAGAAATCCCAATCTTGGGTAAATACTCTGGAGAAATTCTCCCACAGATGTGGCATGCAGCTTCTGACTTTATTGCAATTCCTCTACTTATCTTTTTTTTTTTTGAGATGGAGTCTTGCTCTTTCACCCAGGCTAGAGTGTAGTGGTGTGATCTCAGCCACTGCAACCTATGCTGCAACCTCTGCCTCCAGGGTTCAAATGATTCTCCTACCTCAGCCTCCCAAGTAGCTGGGATTACAGATACCTGCCACCACACCTGGCTAATTTGTGTATTTGTAGTAGTGATGGGGTTTCACCACGTTGGCTAGGCTGGTCTCGAACTCCTGACCTCAAGTGATTCACCCACCTCAGCCTCCCAAAATGCTGGGATTATAGGTGTGAGCCTCCAGGCCTGGCCTACTTATCCAAATATTGATTCTAATTATAGCCATGTGTAACCCATTGAATGCAATAACTTTTTTGCTTATCTGTAGTGGTGGAGATTATGAAAATGATGTATGGATTTTTTTTTCCATCTCATTAGCTATCATTAGTGTTAGTGTATTTTATGTGTGTCCCAAGAAAATTCTTCTTTCAGTGATGCCCAGGGAAGCCAAAAGGTTGGACACCCCTTAGTAAACTCAGCTAGAAGATACCATTCTTTCCCCTTTTTTTCAATATATTGAAAAATCTTGAAACAATTTGTATTTTGAGTGATTCATGGAAGGACTCCAAAAATTTTGTTGTGTCTAACATAAAACGGGTCAAGTAGCAGAATATAATTGAGAAAACGCTCCTATTTTTTGAACTTGAGGAAGTCTATATTTTAAGAAATATTAAGTATCCCATATGGCTCATGAATTTATCTTCCAATATTCCTGGGATAAGAAAACGACAAATACATATGCAGTTGACCCTTGAACAATACAAGGGTTGGGAGCACCAAGCCCCTGTTCAGTGCAAAGTCCACATATCATTACGGACTCATCCAAAAGTTAACTACTAGTAGCCTACTGTTGACCGGAAGCATTACCAATAACACCAACAGTCAATTAACACATATTTTATATATTATATGTATCACACACTGTATTCTTTTTTTTTTTTTTTTGAGACAGGGTCTCACTCTGTTGCCCAGGCTGGAGTGCAGTGGTGGGATCTCAGCTCACTGCAAACTCTGCCTCCTGAGTTCACACCATTCTCCTGCCTCAGCCTCCCGAGTAGCTGGGTTACAGGCGCCCGCCACCACACACGGCTAATTTAGTAGAGATGAGGTTTCATCGTGTTAGCCAGGATGGTCTCGATCTCCTGACCTCGTGATCCTCCCGCCTCAGCCTCCCAAAATGCTGGGATTACAGGCATGAGCCACCGTGCCCAGCCTATACACTGTATTCTTAAAATAAAGTTAGCTAGAGAAAAGAAAATGTTATTAAGACAATCATGAAGAAAAGAAAACACATTTACTACTCATTAAGTGGAAGTGGATCATTATGAAGCCCTCCATCCTGTCTTCTTCATGTTGAGTAGGCTGAGGAGGAGGAGACAGGGCAAGGGTTCGTCTTGCCGTCTCAGGGGTGGCAGAGGTGGAAGAAAAGCCATGTAGTGCAGTTCAAACCCACGTTGTTCAAGGGGCAACTGTATTTTGTTTGAAAGAGATAAAATGGGGTTGATGTCATGGAAGAGCTAACTAGCTGAGAATGGAGATTATTAAATTTAAGCCTCCTTAAAGGTTTGGAAAAACAGATTGTCGATCAGTTTGGTTCCCACCAACTACATTTTACTTACAAGGTGACATGCCACTGCTATTAGTATGTACCTACATGAGGTAAGAAGCTTAACATTGTTTGTTATTATATCCCCTACCACCTTCAAACTGGAATGAAGACACCTTTACTAAAATGTGGGAAGGATGTGCTAGAGGCATGAAGAGCTGAGCTGACTCCTGAGTAAATACCTTATCTGAATATGAGGGATAGTGGAGCAGGAACACCTTTGAAACAGTTTCTGGGATATGGGGATGAGGATGAAGGTCCAAGGATACTCTCTGACTTTCTCGCCTCAAAAACATTTTTCTTATTTTACTTCATCGAGTTGTACCAGATCTGGGATTGCACTTGCGTGCCCTGCATCCTGGGAAGAATCACCATGCAAACATTATGCTGATTCTTCAGAAAGTATAAATATTACTAAGGGAACAGATAGATCGAGTGAGGACTCCACATCATGTGGCTAACGGAGGACTGGCTGGAAATGCTGGCCCAGTGCCTCTGGTAGGAATAGTCCAGTAATCTTTACCTTTCTAACAGTACTCCTTCTTGAAAATGGACAAAAGGGGATGTTCAAGAAGGCTGTTTCTGCTACTTGCCTGTAGATGGTAGAATTACTGAATGAGAAAAATCTCACCTGAAAAGGACAAGTCTGAGATGAGACAGGTGAAAATGGAAAGGGAGAAACTGTGAGAGATGGGAAGAGAGCACCTCAATGACAAATGGGAAAGGATGCTATTATTCTTTTCCTGAGAGAGAGCCTCAGAGCAAGAAAATTAAGACTCTTAATTCTCTCAAGGTGGGGTATGGGTCAGGATCCATGCTGAGACAACCCCTGGATTTGCTTTTCCCCAAAAGTGGAGAAGTGACCTGAAAGCAAACTCTGAAGTTAACCCAACAACTCTGTTTGAGTTATTCAAAGAAAGTATATCAATCAGTATCCCTTGATGACCTGCCTAAAAGAAGAGCAGGTTGGAATCACAATTTGGGTTTTTTTTCCCCCAAGTTATGTTGATCATATTCATACTTCTGTATATCCATTTATCACTGGTGATTCACCCACAGAATATTCATAAAGGACCCAGGGGACCTGGCATTACTGGAAGCTGCCTGAAAAGATAATGTAGAGATACAAGGGACAATAGATGTTTCTACACTAATGGAGCATCCCCTTCCCAAACATCCTGGGAAAGAGCACATATCCTCAGTCAGGAAGGATTTGATAAGATCTTGATTGCAATAATAGGGCAGCAACATAAAAATAAATGAGCTATCAAGCCATGAAAAGACATGAAAGAACATTAAAGGCATATTGCTAAGTGAAAGATACCAATCTGAAAAGGCTACATACCATAGGATTCCACCGATATAGCATGCCAGGGAAGACAAAACTATTGAAACCATAAAGAATTTTGAAATATCAGTGATTGACAGGAGCTTGAGGGAAGGAGGGAAAAATGAATAGATGGAGCACACGGGATTTTTAGGGCAGTGAAACTAGTCTGTATGATACTGTAATGTTAGATACATGTAATTATGCATTTGTCAAAACCCATAGAATGTACAACACAAAGAGTGAATCCTAACATAAACTATGGACTTTAGTTAGTAATAAGGCATCAATATTGGCTCATCGATTGCAACAAAAGTACCGCAATCATACAAGATGTTAATAATAGGGGAAACTGGGGGTGGTAGGTTAAGGGGGTATATGGGAGCTCTGTATTTTTCACTCAGTTTTGTGCATGTGTGTGTGTGTGTGTGTGTGTAAACCTAAAACTGCTTTTAAAAGTGTATTTAGTCTGGGCAGGGTGGCTCACGCCTGTAATCCCAGCACTTTGGGAGGCCAAGGCAGGTGGATCACCTGAGGTCAGGAGATCGAGACTAGCCTCACCAACATGGTGAAACCCCATCTCTACTAAAAATACGAAAAATTAGCCAGGGGTGCAAATTAGCCAGTAGCTGCAATTTCAGCTACTCGGGAGGCTGAGGCAGGAGAATTGTTTAAACCTGGGAGGTGGAGGTTGCAGTGAGCTGAGATCACACCCCTGCCTTCCAGCCTGGGCAACAGAGCGAGACTCTGTCTCAAAAAAAAAAAAAAGTGTATTTAAAAGTTGGGAGGCAGTGGCTCAAGATGATAGAGATTCAGGCTAGAGGAGTACATTTGTAGGACTACTATGTACAGACTAAGCCAATGTCAGTGATTCTCTGGTAAGAACACTCATGTAACATTGCTATTTCCTGGCCAGAGTGCTGCGAATGAACAAGGAATTTTCCCATTGTACATTCAATTGGTTGGGAAGTAGATGGTCAGTGCTTCATAATGATACCTAGTAATATGGTTTGTCTCTGTGTCCCACCCATATCTCATCTTGAATCGTACTCCCATAATTCCCTTGTGTTGTGGGAGATAATTTGAATCATGGGGGCCGTTTCCCCCATACTGTTCCCATGATAGTGAATAAATCTCATGAGATCTGATGGTTTTATCAGGGCTTTTTGCTTTTGCATCTCCCTCATTTTTTTTCTTGCTGACAGTATGTATGAAGTGTCTTTTGCCTCCCACCATGATTCTGAGCCCTCCCCAGCCATGTGAAACTGTAAGTCCAGTTAAATCTTTTTTTCTTCACAGTCTTGGCTATGTCTTTATCAGCAGCGTGAAAACGGACTAACACACCTGATATCTTACGTTGTTGAAAAAATTTATTTCTTGAAGGCTGAGTTATGGTTATGCTCCCCATATTGCAGATGGAACCTGAAGTTTCATGAGCCTCTGGTAACTACCATAGTAGCAGGAAATGCATGTTATATAGAAAATCTGTGCTGGAAGGTTTGAGAAATAACACGTTCATGTTAACAAATCAACTGAGGTATGGTATATAAAATAAAAATTTAATCTCTCCACTGAAGTTATATGTTATAATAAAAGATTTATGACTTTACTTATAGACCTAAATATAAATGAAAGGAGTAGACAATAATCCTAGAATGAAGATGTGTTTGTGGAAGGAAGTACCTGAAAATCTTGTTGATGTCATATCCATGGAGATTGAATGCCAAGGAAAAAACAAAATTAAGTTTGGAAAAGTTGTACCTGCAGTTAAATATCCCTAGCAAAACCTACTCAAAGGCAGGCAAATAATGGATAAGGAAGGAAATAAGTAGTTTAAGTGGTAAAGAATTATCACAAAAAAACCTATGAAATTTTTGGACATGGTTAACACAACTCAGATTTAACCAACATTATATTTTGGCATATTTCCATCCTATTTTATTTATATGAAATCATGCTATGTACATTAGTCTGAAAACTACTTTTCAATTTTACCCGTTTAAAGTGTGTTCATGTTAACAAATAAAGATGTGGTTTATTAAACTGTTGCACAAAATTACATCCATACATATATTATGGTTGATGGATTGATTTTCCCCTACAAATGCATATTTACATAGTTCCAAATTTCCACTTATAACAAAAATACTGCAGTGAAATTCTGTATACATTACCTTTTGGTATGTACCTGGAAGTGAAATTGATAAAATGTTGTGGTATATGCATCTTTATCTTGACTACATATTGTCAAATTGCTCCCTGACATAACTGTACCAATTTATACAATCAATAGTAGCACATAAAAATTCAGAAATCCCCCATTATCTTGTGATAAAGATTTTTCCAAACTAATTTGTGAGCATTGATTTTTTGCTATAAGAGCTCAGTAGGCATTGAAGGGCAGATGGAATTTGAGATGTCCTAGAGAACAGGAAATCATGGAAAAGTAGGAAGAAGCTGCAGCTGAAAGATGACTGGGTATCTGTGTAATTTTGATTGGATTCAGAAGATAGCAAACCTGCTACAGAAATTGTGACGCCAAAAGAGTCAAGAGGGTGAATGAACAGTCACACTTATATTTTATCACCTGTAACATGATGGAGGGTATATTGTATGACTTTCAGGTAGGTATTGGCCAATCTACCTAATATAGATATTGACCAGCTTCTTAGGTTGTTTTGTTGTGGTGTGAAAACATAATCGCAGTAAATGTCATAGTTACTAGGGAAATAGTATTCTAAGTAAGAATAGATTTCAGAAAAGTGTTGGTGAATGAATTGCATTTTAACTATTTTTCTATAAATAGTGATCCT